>NC_000078.6:7927500-8227500 GCF_000001635.26 Mus musculus
GTCTAAGCTCACGTTACCTCTGTGTGTGCATGCGGAGAGTGTGATCCTCGCCTCCAGAACTTTATCTTATCCTAATCTGCCTCCAAAACACCTGTCTACAAGCACTACCTCCATAGGCATTAGAGTTTCAATACACAAATGTGAGTCAAAAATCATGATACTCAGTCCATAGGCCCTCTCTATTCAAAAATCACAAACCTTACCTGCCCAGCGTTAGCGTCCACCAAACAGATGTTAAGGTATCTATTCCAGGATCTCATGTTTAACCTGGAATTTCAGGTTCTACTCAAAGATCACATTCCAGGGGGTTCTCTTTAGGCTCTGGGGCAGGGGTAGGATCAGTCTATCAAGTGTAAAGTCAGGTTTACTGTCCCCATCAGGAGTTTGGAGAGAAGTCATTTTCTCCCTGGTATATTTCAGAGATGTTAAAGAGTTCAGAAAGTGACTGGGGCTGCTGAACCACAACGCTGAATGGGCTTTGGATATAGAATAGTTCACGAAAAGCTTAATTAAAACTTTCCTTAGGCTTTCTTGGCCAACTCACCAGAAGGTAGGAACACACCAAGGACCTTTCATACAGCTGCCTTCATTGAGGGCCGATTGCAGTTGCCTCGGTAATAATGGAAATTTGCTGTAAGGAGACTCCAGAGAATTCTCTATTCTTTTTAAATAGAATCCTTTGTATAAAGATGACTGCAGAGAATTTTTATTACAGAGTTTCCGTGTTAAAGACTTACTTTAATTCCCAGGTTCCAAATAGTTTTCCAAATAATTATTTCAAACGTTACCGCTCTCTGCAAACCTATTCCCTCAGTCATTCACTCCGCACATCTCAGAGCAATCAGAGCCATGAAGGAGTCCCTCAAGCAGATGTTGGCTTTCTGTCGGCAGCTTGAAACTGTATTCTAGCTCGTGTGCTCTTTCAGATGTGCCCCCCCACACACACCCTTCCTTGGTGAAGAAAACCTGCAAGGTGTCTCAAGGCTGGTGTGTCAGCTTTGCCCCGCTTCTCTATGACTCCTTTAACACTCAGCCATCTTCTTTGTTTTAATCTAAGAAGAAAAATCATTCTTTCCAGGGCCTTCTCCTTGCCTATAATTACCCACATGCCATGCCTATAACAACAACAACAAAAAATCAACAACAAAAACACACATTCTTGATTATACAACTCCTTCTAGCTACTTATACTCTCAATAACACTGGCAGGGCATGCTTTTTTTATATAATAATGGATCAGTCTTGTGCACATCTTAACTCCAATGACTGACTCATAGAGAAGTTTTAATTTACCACCCTAAATGAAGCATAGTAAAACTATAATAAAAAAACAATTTTAATCAGTAAGTGAAACTAATAAAAGGGTCTACAAGATTATGATACATAATATCAGTAAAGATGAATATTATTCCTGTAAAGTGTAATAGTCAAAAATGAAACTAATAAGACAATTCATTTACAATTGTGATGAAGCAATAAAATATTTAGAAATATATTTAACAAAATAATGAAACACATGGAAAGAAATAAAGGAAGGAAGAGTTCGGGTGCTTATACTATGGAAATAGGCAGATTTTTGCTTCAAGGACAGATTTGATCAAAATAACTTTAAAATCTTTTCTGGTTTCCCATGCTATCTTCAAATTCATAAGGAGATGGAAAGGAGTCAGAGCAGCCTATCTTAGAAAGCAGTGGCATAAGTACAGGAGTCATGCTACTTCAAAACTGACCACATTCTACTCTAATCAAGACAATATGCTCCAGACACAGAGGAGACACAGATCAATAGACTAGGATTGAGAACCTGGTATATTCCCTCACATTTATGGATCAGTGTTTTCACAAGAGTGCCCATAAAGGGAAATAAATTATCAAATGGTACTGGTGCAGCCACAAATCCAAATACAAACAAAACAGTTGAAATGGAAGAGTCCAGCTCCATATACAAAAATATTGAAAATCAACACTCACAATCTTACAATGATACAAAAAACTCAACAATGCTGAAATCGACGATTATTTGAGGACAGTTCCTGGAGCTGAAGTTGTAAGGTATACAATCTATTTCACACCTGGACAAACCTAAATCCAACAGTCACTGGCCTTGAGTTACCTGGAGCAGAAACCACCAGAGTCATAAATTAATAGGAACACTTAATGAGAATGTTTTGCACATTGCTGGAGTTGAGTGTGGTGTAGCTTGAGAGTGGGGAACCCCTGGGACCTCAGGTACATGGGGGAACCTTGTGTATTCATCACCTACACTTCCAGAAACTTTATACATTTTTCCATTAAAACCAAAAAAAAATCTCATGACTATAGGTGGCAAGGAAAAACTATCATTTCAAATTGTCTTGAGTATGCTCTATAGGTAAGATCTACTCCCCTAGATAGGTCTTGGCTCAATCCCTATTATTCTTCCAGTCTTCACACTTACTCTGCCACAAAATTTCTTCAGACTAATAAGCGATTATAGCTACATGCCGAAGTTAACTTTTATATACCTACAGTGAACAATTGGAGTTTGAATTTTAAAGAATTGCCTTTGTTTGCTTCTCACTGCTGTGATAAACACGTGACCCTGAGCACCTCTGGAGGAAAGGGATTATTTAGACTACTCTTCTATATCATTGCCCATCATTGTGGGAAGTCAGGGAAGGAACTCAAACAGAAACCTAGAGGCAGGAACTGAACTACAGTCCATGGAGGAATGCTGTTTACTGGCTCCCTTCCCATGGCTTGCTTGGCCACCTATCTTTTAACCCCTAGGACTACTTGCCCAGAGACAGCACTGCCCACAGTTAAGTGGGCCCTTAAATATCAACTGTTATTCAACAAAATGCTGTAAAGACAGGCCCATGGGTCAGTCTTATAAAGGAGATTCATCCTTTATTTATTTATTTATCTACTTACTTACTTACTTACTTACTTACTTACTTACTTACTTATTTAATATCCCAATGGCAGTCTCTCTCCTCCCTGCTGCCCACACAGAGTTTCTGCCCCCACCCCCCCCCCTTCCTCTATACCTCTCTGAACGGGAAGGTGCCCTCTGGGTACCAACCCACCCTGGTACCTCAAGTCACTATAGGACTAGGTACATCTTCTCCCACTGAGGACGGACAAGGCATCCCAGTTAGGGGAAGAGAATCCACAGGGAGGCAACAGAGTTAGGGTAAGTCCCTACTCCAATTGTTGGGGGATCCACAGGAGGACCAAGCTGCACATCTGTTACATATATGTGGGGCTTTGGGGCAGGGGTTTGTTCAACCCTTGTATGCTCTTTGGTAATGGTTCAGCCTCTGGGAGCCCCCAAAGGTCCAGATTAGTTGATTCTATTAGTCTTCCTGTAGAGTCCCTGTCCTCCCTTTTCAGGTCCCTCCCAACTCTTCTACAAGTCTCCCGAGTTTCATCTAATATTTGGCTGTAGGTCTCTGCATCTGTTTCAGTCAGCTGCTGGGTGAAGCCTCTCTCAGAGGAAAATTATGGTTGGATCCTGTCAGCAAGCATAACAGATTATCATTAATAGTGTCATGGATTGGTTCTTGCTCATTGGATAGGTCTCAAGTTGGACCAGTCATTGGATGGCCATTCTCTCAGTCTCTGTTTCATGTTTGTCCCTCCACTTCTTGTAGTCAAGACAAATTTTGGGTCGAAGGTTTTGTGGATAGGTTGGTGTCCCTCCCTCCACTGGAAGCCCTGCCTGCTACAGGAGGTAGCCACTTAAGTCTACTATACAACATACATAACAAGCTCAAGAAGTTAGACACCAACAAACCAAATAACCCAATTGAAAAAGGGGGTAAAGAGCTAAACAGTGTATTCTCCACAGATCAATCTCTAATGGCTGAGAAGCACTTAAAGAAAGGTCAACATCTTAAGTTATTAAAGAGATTCTTTAGTTGAGGTACCTTCATCTCAGATATTTCTAGTTTTGTTTCAAATTGATCAATTCTATGACAACTCAACTTTTGTCACATTTGACACACAAACACATATCTTTAAGCCATATACTTTTCATTTCTTGTCTCCTAAGAACTTATGTTAATATTGCAATTAAAACCACAGTGCTAATGTTAAATTTTTTACAGTCTTTTTATTTATTTTATTTATTTAATTTATGTTTTATCTGATGAATGCCATGACTTTTTTTCTTTTTTAATTAATTATTTTATTTATTTACATCCCAAATGTTTTCTCCCTCTCCTGGTCCCCCCTCCCAGAGTTCCCCTTCACAGTCTTTTTAAAATTCTAATATTTTAGAAGTCCAGGCTTTTTTAAAATTTTAACTTCCAGGGCTGAAGAGATAGATGGGTGATTAAGAGCATTAGCTGCTCTTCCAGAGCACCTGGGTTTGATTCCTGATACCCATCTAGTGACTTATGACTCTCTGTAACTCCAGTCTCATGGTATCCACCACCATATTTTGGCTTCCATAGGCACCAGACATGCACATGATGCATAGATATACATGAAGGCAAGATACTCATATACATAAAATAATTTTTGAACTCAAAAGTCTCTTAACTATGGGTTTCTATAAATTAAAAAGCAAGTTACATACTTTCTTGTTTCAAAAGTGAATCACCAAGGCATAGTTACAACAAAACCATAGCAAAACCAAACTCCAACAGTGTAATAGTTTTGTTTTCCATATCTAGAACTCACTCATTATCTTCTGGGTTCTAAAGAACTTGGATAACCTCAACACCTCCCAGCTCTGTCAGCTACAGCCTACAATGTTTGTCTCATAAGCACAGGACAGCTCCACATATCTGCTGCCCTCCTTGATAGTCATATCTCAGTCCTGGCATCTCTGGACTTTTAACTTAAACTGAGGCTGGACCTTCACCCATCCCCTCTTGGCCTCAGTGTAGGAATTCTGACCATTGTCACCATGTGCTTCTGTGTACATACTCTTAGGAAATACTTTTCAGAAGATTTTGCCTTGATGATGCTTGTTGGGAGCCATTAAGACAACACTATTGTCCTGATCTCTGAATTGGGCCTCTCCCCCCAGAAGAAAAGGGGGTGAAAAGCAGGCCACCAACGCACTGCTCGGAGAACAACCATAGATTGTTTCAGCCCTAAGTCAGCACCAGATGTCCTGACCTCAAGATGTAACCTGATACCGCCAAGTTCCTGCTTCCCCTTGTAGCTGCCAAAAGAAAAATTTCCACTGCCCATCCCTCCTGCTGAGAAGTACTTCCAATTTTTCCTATGCCCCATCCCTCCTGCTGGGGTGCATTTCCACTGCCCCATTCGTCCTGCTGAGAGGCACTTCCCCTTTTGCTTTTGCATTTAAGCCTTGAACATTGCTGAATACATTTGACACCTTGATGCTTCTCAGACTGTTTATGTGTCATTTCTTGCACTTGGTATCCTTCCTTCTATTCCCCCCATTTGGTTCTTAGGAGAAGGTCCCCTTGAGACCCTCGAATAACTGAACCTGCTGGATGGGTCAGATGCTGATCTCTAATCACAGGTGATTATTTGATTTCCACTGATCAGCATCTTTTGGCTAGCAAAGTTTTGACTTCAATAGACCCTTAATCCAAAATATCACATGAAGAGCCCTTACAGAGTCTTCACTTCCCTTAAAAATGTCACAAGCCAGGCCTACATCATATGCTTTCGTCTCAGCATTATCTTCTGAGCTTCAACTGAACAGCCCATAAAGTTCTAAACACTCAATATTTGTGGTGGTTTGAATATGGTTGGCCCATGGGAAGTGGCACTGTTAGGAGATGTGGTCTTGTTGGAGTAGGTGTAGCCCTGTTGGAGCAAGAATATCACTGTGGGGATGGACTTTGAGGTCCTGTGCACAACTTCTGCCCAGTGTGGGAGAGACTCCCCTTCTGGATGCCTGTGGAAAGCAGCTTCTTTCTGCATGCTTTTGTGTCAAAAGTCAGAACTCTCAGCTCCTTCTCCAGCACCATGTCTGCCTGGACACTGCCATGTTTCCTTCCGTGATGATAATGGACTGAACCTCTGAAACTGTAAGCCAGCCTCTGTTGTAGAAATTTTTAATCCCAATCCAGGGTTTCTACCCTGCCTTTGATCATTTAGCTCCCAGATTAAAGACACACACAATCTTTATATTTACAATAAGCCTTAATCAGCACTAGAGCTAGCCAGATATCTACCTTCTATACTATTAAAATCTACTTCCTATCAATAACCTCAAGTTACTACTTACTATGCTGCATCTGCCCTGCTCTTAACTCCAACTGGCCAACCCTCAGAGCCATGTTTTCTTGACTCCTAACCCATGATAACTTTCTCTTTCTGCTCCTCCTCTTCTCTCCCTCATGGTTCTCCTCTGACTACCCAGGGCAGGGGACACTAAAACCCACCTATGTCTCTTCTGCCCAGGTATTGTCTGTCAGCAACTTTACTTACCAATCAGAAATAACTTGGGGGCAAGGTCACATGGCATCACTTGAGTCTGTCATTTGGGTCTTCATGTGGACACTCTCATCTTGGGGCAACCAGGTCTTGAGAAACTAGTATTAGCATTAAAATACAAGCAGCATCAGGCTAAACAATGGCTAAGAAGCCAGTTCTGTCCACCTCTTAATCTTAATGTGTGTTTTTCATGTGGGAATCTGAAATTAATTTTTTTAGAGTTTTTGCCAGACATTGAGGCACCAAAATGTTGTAGAAATTTTTAATCCCAATCCAGGTTTCTACCCCAACTTTGACCATTTAGTTCCCTGATAAAAGACACACATAATCTTTCTATTTACAATAAATCTTAATCAGCACTAGAGCTAGGCAAATATCTACACTCTATTGATAACCCCAAGTTTTTAGTTACTATATTTAAAGCCCCAATTATCCTTTATAAAAGTTGACTTGCCTTGATAATGGTGTCTCTTCACAGCAATGAAACTCTAAGACAGTATTATTCCATCTCAAAGCTCCAAACATTAACACAATTCTCCAACAAAACATCAGCAGGTTCACTGCAGTAACACCTACTCTGGTACCAATTTCTGTCCTCGCTTATTTCCTTTACTATGATAAACGCCATGACCCAAAACAACTTGGAGAAAGAAAGGGTTTATTTGTGTTACACTTCCAAATTATATCTATCACTGAGTCAACACTGGCACCTAAGCAGGAATTCTGAGGCAAGATCTTATGCAGAGACAATAGAGGAGTGCTGCTTACTGACTTCCTTACCATGGCATGCTTATGTATCTTCCTTGTACAGCACAGGGCCATCCTCCCTGTGATACCATCACCCACAAAGGGCTGGATTTCCCATATCAATAATCAAGACAATGCCTCACAGTCATGTGCACATGGGAAATCCTCAGTTGAGACTCCTTTTTTCCAGGTATACCTAAGTTTGTGTCAAGTTGGCAGAGCCCAACAATGACACCCATGCTACTTAAAATTGAACTCAATATGAAATATATCTAATGAACTGTTCACAAGATCTGTATGAAGAAAACCACAAAATTGTCACAATATAAATGAAATTGAAATTGAAGAGGCAGGACATAACTGTGGCTGAGGAAATGGTGTCACTAAGAGATCACTTCTTCATAGTCACATGAAGAGAACATGGGACATCAACAACTACTTCTAAACAGAGAGGTAAAAAGCAAGATACTCCACAGAAGAGAAAAGGTATCTCAAAGCATAGAAACTACCTTATTTTAAGGCCTTTTACAATGTTATTGTAGTAAAAAGTGCATGGTATTGAAGAATAGACATACCCATCTTTAATATGGAAAACAGAGGCCACTGATAAACCCACACAAATAGTCAACTGATCTATGGAAAGAACAAAGGCATTTCAGTAGAGAAAGAATGGTTATTTCAGAAAATGTTACTAGAGCAACTGGATGTTTACACATAAAAAATGTAAAAGGCTAAAGCAATACAAAATGAAGTGAAGCACACACATAAATATAAAATACAAAACTTCTCAAGATGATAAGTTGTTCCCTATTAAAATTAAAGTTTTTCTTCCTTTAAAAATAAATCATTAAGAAAATGAAAAATCACAGAGTGGTGGTGGCGCATGCCTTTAATCCCAGAACTCGGGAGGCAGAGGCAGGCAGATCTCTGAGTTCAAGACTAGCCCAGTCTACAAAGTGAGCTCTAGGACAGCCAGGGCTACACCGAGAAACCCTATCTTTAAAAACAAAAACAAAAAACAAACAAACAAACAAAATAATGATACATCAACCCAATAGCTAGGATAAAATATTTACAAAATATCTTAAAAATGGAACACAAATCAAATTTTTAAAATGGTCTCCACATTTACAAAGAACTCTCAAGATTTAACACCAAGAAAACAACACACTTTAAAAATGAGCTAAAAGTCTAAATATCTCTACCAAAGTAGACAAAACTAGGCAAAGTTAGCATATGAAAAGATGCTTATCATCGTGCATAATTAAAGCATCACAAGTCAAAACAATATAAATAGACCATTGCATCTATAAGTGTGCCCAGCAGACTGGTAAGGCAGATTACAAATGACAATGCAAAGCAGCAAATCCTGTTCACTGTGGGAAGAAATTCATGTTGAATGACCATGATTCTTCAGAGGTTGCAGAGTTTGCACAGTAACAACCATACTCTTAGACAAGCAATTGTTTTGAAAATGTATTTCTAGTCAAAAACCCACATACAAAAATTTACAGCGTGGATATTCATCATTGACAGTAACTAAAAACAACTAAAATGTCTGGAAATTTGTGATATATCTAAGGTAAACTGTAATATAACTAACTACACAATGGGATATTGTTCAGCAATAAAAATAAAACAGTTAAATGGACCTCAAATACATATCAACAAATGAAAAGAAAATCTAACTAGTGGGAGCAGAGGCTATCTCTGACTCTTTTGTCTGCTTGTGGGTCCCTTTTTCTCTTACTTTATTGCCTTAATGGGATAGTATGTGCCTAGTCATATTGTAGTTTGTTATACCATGTAAGGTTGATGTCCCCCTAGGAGGCCTGCACTTTTCAGAGGGGAGGCATAAGGGGATGGATATGAAGGAGAGGGGAGGGATAGAAAATTGCAGTCAGAAAGTAGTATATGATAGAGTAAAATTAGAAAATGGAAAATGATAGATGAGTGTGAATTTATATAATTTTGATTGTATGACATTCTAAAAAGGGAATAGTTGTTTGAAATATTAGTGGCTGTTAGAAATTTGAAGAAAGAGGTGATAATTGGAATAGGTAAAGTAAATGCAAGGGATATATTTATGAGAATCAAACCATTGTGTAACATGATGTGTGTTTGTCAATACTTACTAAACTTTGTGGCACCAAAAGAAAAATATTTATCAATGCAAATATTTAAAAATAATTTAGAAAGTAAAGGAAACCCTCATATTGAATGAATGTTGTTTATCTAAGCACACTTAGAAATAACCGAAATCTGTAAATTAAAATTAAAAAACTATACATGAATACTCTTTCCTGGATGATATTATTTCAGTGTGAATGGAATTCTGGTAATGCTGTATCCTGGGACTGAACAGTTATGTTAGTGGAAGATGACAGAGGGGATCAGGCTTTCCAGTTGGAGAGAGAATTTATAAAAAGCAAAACTAAGAAAGCACAATGATTTATGTTATATGAGGTATAAGATATGGTACAGTTCATACTTAGCTTAATATAGATATAAATGTTGCATATATATAATGTAGTGTGTAAGTATATGAGTGTGTGTGTGTGTACATGTGTGTGCATGTGTATGCGTGGGCACACACATGACCTCATATACATTCATATTGTCTTGCTGGATCAGAAGTATCTAAAGCAATGATACCCAAGTATCAATGAGTGTATCTCACATCTAGATCTTGGTTTCTAATACCATCCTCCAGTACCAGGAACCTTAGGCTTCCTAATGGACAAATGGTGATTCTGGAAATGGGGCAGGAGATAAACACACATAGCAATGAAAGGAGTGTCAAAGGGCACACTGGATATAACTAAAAAAAAAAAAAAATCCCAAATGTCCAAAGGTAGAACAAATGGAGAAAGAAAGTAGCATGGGATTTCCCTAATTTCATTTCTGTTGCTGTGACAAAATATCCAAACAAAATGAATTTATGGGAGAAAAGATTGATTTTAGTTTAAAATTCAAGGTTACAGTCTGTCATTACAAGGAATTCCCAGCAGCAGTATCTGACAGATGTTCATATCACATCCACAGCAATGCATTTGCTTGCTTGTGAGATGTCTATAAATTTTTCCACTTTCATAATTTAGGACCCCCCCCCCTTCATAGGGAATGGTGCTGCCCACAGTAAGTAGGGTCTTCTTGCATCATTTAAATTAACTACAACAATCCCCCATTGCCATACACAAAAGCCACCTGATGTAGATAGTTTTTCATTTTGGCTTTCTTTCCAGGTGATTGTAGGTTGTGTCAAGTTAATAATTAAGACTGAGGGCACAAGTCCCTTCCGCTCGACTCGAGTCCCGGGCTACCTTGCCAGCAGAGTCTTGCCCAACACCCGCAAGGGCCCACACGGGACTCCCCACGGGATCCTAAGACCTCTGGTGAGTGGAACACAGCGCCTGCCCCAATCCAATCTCGCAGAACCTGAGACTGGGGTACATAGGGAAGCAGGCTACCCGGGCCTGATCTGAGGCACAAGTCCCTTCCGCTCGACTCGAGCCCCGGGCTACCTGCCAGCAGAGTCTTGCCCAACACCCGCAAGGGCCCACACGGGACTCCCCACGGGATCCTAAGACCTCTGGTGAGTGGAACACAGCACCTGCCCCAATCCAATCAGAAAATCAAATAACCCCATTAAAAAATGGGGCTCAGAACTGAACAAAGAATTCTCACCTGAGGAATACCGAATGGCAGAGAAGCACCTGAAAAAATGTTCAACATCCTTAATCATCAGGGAAATGCAAATCAAAACAACCCTGAGATTCCACCTCACACCAATCAGAATGGCTAAGATCAAAAATTCAGATGACAGCAGATGCTGGCGTGGATGTGGAGAAAGAGGAACACTCCTCCATTGTTGGTGGGAGTGCAGGCTTGTACAACCACTCTGGAAATCAGTCTGGCGGTTCCTCAGAAAACTGGACATAGTACTACCGGAGGTTCCAGCAATACCTCTCCTGGGCATATATCCAGAAGATGCCCCAATTGGTAAGAAGGACACATGCTCCACTATGTTCATAGCAGCCTTATTTATAATAGCCAGAAGCTGGAAAGAACCCAGATGCCCCTCAACAGAGGAATGGATACAGAAAATGTGGTACATCTACACAATGGAGTACTACTCAGCTATTAAAAAGAATGAATTTATGAAATTCCTAGCCAAATGGATGGACCTGGAGGGCATCATCCTGAGTGAGGTAACACATTCACAAAGAAACTCACACAATATGTACTCACTGATAAGTGGATATTAGCCCCAAACCTAGGATACCCAAGATATAAGATATAATTTGCTAAACACATGAAACTCAAGAAGAATGAAGACTGAAGTGTGGGCACTATGCCCCTCCTTAGATTTGGGAAAAAAACACCCATGGAAGGAGTTACAGAGACAAAGTTTGGAGCTGAGATGAAAGGATGGACCTCGTAGAGACTGCCATATCCAGGGATCCACCCCATAATCAGCATCCAAACGCTGACACCATTGCATACCCTAGCAAGATTTTATTGAAAGGACCCAGATGTAGCTGTCTCTTGTGAGACTATGCCGGGGCCTAGCAAACACAGAAGTGGATGCTCACAGTCAGCTAATGGATGGATCATAGGGCTCCCAATGGAGGAGCTAGAGAAAGTAGCCAAGGAGCTAAAGGGATCTGCAACCCTATAGGTGGAACAACATTATGAACTAACCAGTACCCCGGAGCTCTTGACTCTAGCTGCATATATATCAAAAGATGGCCTAGTCGGCCATCACTGGAAAGAGAGGCCCATTGGACTTGCAAACTTTATATGCCCCAGTACAGGGGAACACCAGGGCCAAAAAGGGGGAGTGGGTGGGCAGGGGAGTGGGGGTGGGTGGATATGGGGGACTTTTGGTATAGCATTGGAAATGTAAATGAGCTAAATACCTAATAAAAAATGGAAAAAAAAAAGACTGAGCATCACAGAATTAAACTTCAAAGAATAATATAAATATCCATGAATAGAACCATGTAAATAAATGATAGGTTGGCCAGAGCATCTGCTGGAGCCATCTTTGTTCCCAGATCCCGCCAAGACTAGTCTGCACAGGTGAGAGGGTGGACTACAGAAACTAACAGCTTCTGGGACAGTCCCTATTCCGGGCCTTCATCTTCTGCCAAGAAACAAGTCTGAACAACAGATATCTGTGCACCTTCTCTGCAAGAGGAGAGCTTGCCTGCAGAGAGTGCTCTAACAACTGAAGCTCAGGAGAGAGCTAGTCTCCCAGATCTGCTGGTAGAGGCTAACAGAATCACGAAAGGAACAGCTCTAACCAGAGACAACTATAACAATTGACTCCAGAGATTACCAGATGGCAAAAGGCAGAAGTAAGAATCTTACTAACAGTAACCAAGACCACTCACCATCATCAGAACCCACCTCAACCTCAAACAGTCTTGGGTACCCCAACACACCCAAAAAGCTAGACCCGGATTTAAAGGCATATCTCATGATAATGGTAGAGGACATCAAAGGACTTTAATAACTCACTTAAAGAAATACAGGAGAACACTGCTAAAGAGTTACAAGTCCTTAAAGAAAAACAGGAAAACACATCCAAACTGGTGATGGAAATGAACAAAACAATACTAGACCTAAAAAGGGAAGTGGACAAAATAAAGAAAACTCAAAATGAGGCAACGCTGGAGATAGAAACCCTAGGAAAGAAATCTGGAACCATAGATGCGAGCATCAGCAACAGAATACAAGAGATGGAAGAGAGAACCTCAGGTGCAGAAGATTCCATTGAGAACATCAGCACAACAATCAAATAAAATGCAAAATGCAAAAGGATCCTAACTCAAAACATCCAGGAAATCCAGGACACAATGAGAAGACCAAACCTACAGATAATAGGAGTAGATGAGAATGAAGATTTTCAAATTAAAGGGCCAGCAAATATCCTCTACAAAATTATAGAAGAAAACTTCCCAAACCTAAAGAAAGCGATGCCCACGAACATACAAGAAGCCTACAAAACTCCAAATAGACTGGACCAGAAAAGAAACTCCTCCCGACACATAATAATCAGAACAACAAATGCACTAAATAAAGATAGAATATTAAAAGCATTAAGGGAAAAAGGTCAAGTAACATATAAAGGCAGGCCTATCAGAATTTTCACCAGATTTTTCACCAGAGACTATGAAAGCCAGAATATCATGGACACATGTTATACAGACACTAAAAGAACACAAATGCCAGCCCAAGCTAATATACCCAGCCAAACTTTCAATTACCATAGATGGAGAAACCAAAGTATTCCATGACAAAACCAAATTCACACATTCTCTTTCCATGAATCCAGCCCTTCAAAGGATAATAACAGAAAAAAAAGCAATACAAGGACAGAAACCACATCCTAGAAAAAGCAAGAAAGTCATCCGTCAACAAACCTAAAAAAAAAAGACAGCCACAAGAACAGAATGCCAACTTTAACAACAAAAATAATAGGAAGCAACAATTACTTTACCTTAATATCTCTTAATATCAATGGACTCAACTCCCCAATAAAAAGACATAGACAAACAGACTGGCTACACAAACAGGACCCAACATTCTGCTGCTTACAGGAAACCCATCTCAGGGAAAAAGACAGACAATACCTCAGAATGAAAGGCTGAAAAACAATTTTCCAAGCAAATGGTCTGAAGAAACAAGCTGGAGTAGCCATTGTAATATCTAATAAAATCGACTTCCAACCCAAGGTCATCAAAAAGGACAAGGAGGGGCACTTCATACTCATCAAAGGTAAAATCTTCCAAGAGGAACTCGCAATTCTGAATATCTATGCTCCAAATACAAGGGCAGCCACATTCATTAAACAAACTTTAGTAAAGCTCAAAGCACACATTGCACCTCACACAATAATAGTGGGAGACTTCAACACACCACTTTCATCAATGGACAGATCATGGAAACAGAAACTAATCAGGGACAAAGTGAAACTAACAGAAGTTATGAAACAAATGGATCTAACAGATATCTACAGAACATTTTATCCTAAAACAAAAGGATATACCTTCTTCTCAGCACCTCATGGTACCTTCTCCAAAATTGACCATGTAATTGGTCACAAAACAGGCCTCAACAGATACAAAAATATTGAAATTGTCCCATGTATCCTATCAAATCACCATGGACTAAGGCTGATCTTCTATAAAAAACATAAAAAATAGAAAGCCAACATTCACATGGAAACTGAACAACACTCTTCTCAATGATACCTTGATCAAGGAAGGAATAAAGAAAGAAATTAAGGACTTTTTGGAGTTTAATGAAAATGAAGCCACAATATACCCAAACTTATGGGACACAATGAAAGCATTTCTAAGAGGAAAACTCATAGCTCTGAGTGCCTTCAAAAAGAAACTAGAGAGAGCACACACTAACAGCTTGACAACACACCTAAAAGCTCTAGAACAAAAGGAAGCAAATTCACCCAAGAGGAGTAGATGGCTGGAAATAATCAAACTCAGGGGCGAAATCAACCAAATGGAAACAAGAAGAACTATTCAAGAATCAACCAAACCAGGAGCTAGTTCTTTGAGAAAATCAACAAGATAGATAAACCCTTAGCCAGACTCACTAAAGGCACAGGGACAGCATTCACAAAATCAGAAATGAAAAGGGACACATAACAACAGGTCTTGAAGAAATCCAAAACACCATCAGATCCTTCTACAAAAGGCTATACTCAATGAAACTGGAGAACCTGGATGAAATGGAAATTTCTAGACAGATACCAGGTAACAAAGTTAAATCAGGATCAGGTTAATGATCTAAACAATCCTACATCCCCTAAAGAAATAAAAGCAGTCATTAATAGTCTCCCAACCAAAAAAAGCCCAGGACCAGACGGGTTTAGTGCAGAGTTCTATCAGACCTTCAAAGAAGATCTAATTCCAGTTCTTCACAAACTATTCCACAAAATAGAAACAGAAGGTACTCTTCCCAACTCATTCTATGAAGCCACAATTACTCTGATACCTAAACCACAAAAAGACCCAACAAAGATAGAGAACTTCAGACCAATTTCCCTTATGAATATCGATGCAAAAATCCTCAATAAAGTTCTCGCTAACCGAATCCAAGAACACATCAAAACAATCATCCATCCTGACCAAGTAGGTTTCATCCCAGGGATGCAGAGATGGTTCAATATACGGAAATCCGTCAACATAATCCAGTATATAAACAAACTCAAAGACAAAAAAAACATGATCATCTCGTTAGATGTGGAGAAAGCATTTGACAAAATCCAACACCCATTCATGATAAAAGTCTTGCAAAGACCAGGAATTCAAGGCCCATACCTAAACATGATAAAAGCAATCTACAGCAAACCAGTAGCCAACATCAAAGTAAATGGTTAGAAGGTGGAAGCAATCCCACTAAAATCAGGGACTAGACAAGGCTGCCCACTTTCTCCCTACCTATTCAACATTATACTTGAAGTCCTAGCCAGAGCAATTCGACAACAAAAGGAGATCAAGGGGATACAAATTGGAAAGGAAGAAGTCAAAATAAAACTTTTTGCAGATGATATGATAGTATATATAAGTGACCCTAAAAATTCCACCAGAGAACTCCTAAGCCTGATAAACAGCTACAATGAAGTAGCTGGATATAAAATTAACTCAAACAAGTCAATGGCCTTCCTGTATACAAAAAATAAACAGGCTGAGGAAGAAATTAGGGAAACAACACCCTTTTCAATAGTCACAAACAATATAAAATACCTTGGTGTGACTCTAAATAAGTAAGTGAAAGATCTGTATGATAAGAACTTCAAGTCTCTAAAGAAAGAAATTAAAGAAGATCTCAAAAGATGGAAAGATCTCCCATGCTCATGGATTGGCAGGATCAATATAGTAAAAATGGCTATCTTGCCAAAAGCAATCTACAGATTCAATGCAATCCCCATCAAAATTCCAACTCAATTCTTCAACGAATTAGAAAGGGCAATCTGCAAATTCATCTGGAATAACAAAAAACCTAGGATAGCAAAAACTCTTCTCAAGGATAAAAGAACCTCTGGTGGAATCACCATGCCTGACCTAAAGCTGTACTACAGAGCAATTGTGATAAAACCTGCATGACTGGTATAGCAACAATGGAATAGAATTGAAGACCCAGAAATGAACCCACACACCTATGGTCACCTGATCTTTGACAAGGGAGCTAAAACCATCCAGTGGAAAAAAGACAGCATTTTCAACAAATGGTGCTGGCACAACTGGCGGTTATCATGTAGAAGAATGCGAATTGATCCATTCCTATATCCTTGTACTAAGGTCAAAACTAAGTGGATTAAGGAACTCCACATAAAACCAGAGACACTGAAACTTATAGAGGAGAAAGTGGGGAACAGCCTCGAAGATATGGGCACAGGGGAAAAATTACTGAATAGAATAGCAATGGCTTGTGCTGTAAGATCGAGAATCAACAAATGGGACCTCATAAAATTGCAAAGCTTCTGTAAGGTAAAAGACACCATCAATAAGACAAAAAGGCCACCAACAGATTGGGAAAGGATCTTTGCCTATCCTAAATCAGATAGGGGACTAATATCCAATATATATAAAGAACTCAAGAAGGTGGACTCCAGAAAATCAAATAACCCCATTAAAAAATGGGGCTCAGAGCTAAACAAAGAATTCTCACCTGAGGAATACTGAATGGCTGAGAACCACCTGAAAAAAAAAATGTTCAGCATCCTTAATCATCAGGGAAATGCAAATCAAAACAACCCTGAGATTCTACCTCACACCAGTCAGAATGGCTAAGATCAAAATTTCAGGTGACAGCAGATGCTAGCAAGGATGTGGTGAAAGAGGAACACTCCTCCATTGTCGGTGGGATTGCAAGCTTGTACAACCACTCTGGAAATCAGTCTGGCAGTTCCTCCAAAAATTGGACATAGTACTACTGGAGGATCCAGCAATACCTCTCCTGGGTATATATCCAGAAGATGTTCCAACTGGTAAGAAGGACACATGCTCCACTATGTTCATAGCAGCCTTATTTATAATAGACTGAAGCTGGAAAGAACCCAGATGCCCCTCAACAGAGGAATGGATACAGAAAATGTGGTACATTTACATAATGGAGTACTACTCAGCTATTAAAAAGAATGAATTTATTAAATTCCTAGGCAAATGGATGGACCTGGAGGGCATCATCCTGAGTAACGTAACTCAATCACCAAAGAACTCACATGATATGTACTTACTGATAAGTGGATATTACCCCAGAAACTTAGAATACCCAAGGTATAAGATACAATTTGCGAAACACATGAAACTTGGGAAGAACAAAGACCAAGGTGTGGATACTTTGCCCCTTCTTGTATTTGGGAGCCAGTCACCCATGGAAGGAGCTACAGAGACAGTTTGGAGCTGAGACTAAAGGGTGGACTATCTAGAGCCTGCCATACCCGGGGATCCATCCCATAATCAGCCTCCAAATGTTGACACCATTGCATACCCTAGCAAGATTTTGCTGAAAGGACCCTGATATAGCTGTCTCTTGTGAGACTATGCTGGTGCCTATCAAACACAGAAGTGGATGCTCACAGTCAGCTATTGGATGGATCACAGGGCCCCCAATGGAGGAGCTGGAGGAAGTACCCAGGGAGCTGAGGGGATCTGCAACCCTATAGGTGGAACAACAATACGAACTAACCAGTACCCCCCCTCCCCCCAGAGCTCGAGTCTCTAGCTGCTTATGTATCTGAAGATGGCCTGGTCGGCCATCAGTGGAAAGAGAGGCCCATTGGCCGTGAAGACCTTATATGCCTCAGTACAGGGGAATGCCAGGGCCAAGAAGTGGGAGTGGGTGTGTGGAGGATTGGGTGGGGGAGGGTGTGGGGGACTTTTGGGATAGCATTGGAAATGTAAATGAAATAAATACCTAATAAAGTAATTCAAAAACAAAACAAAACAAAACAAAACAAAACAAAACAAAACAAAATAGAAAGTTCTTTATGCTCTGAGCAAAGTATGCCAAAAAGCTTGGTTTTTCCATTTAACATGATAAAGTGTGCTTAAGTAATCATATTGTTCCAACTTAGAAGAGAATTCTCTCCCTCAACACCACTTGTTTGTTTAGTTTATATTACTAGGATTCTGCTTATCTAGACAATGGAAAACTGTCCAGTGGTGTCTGTGTTTGCTTACACAAATAAATATTGGATTACTTAGAACACGTTCTTAGAGAAGGACACCAAATTCTTCCTTAAACATCATCAACGTAAGTAGGATGACCCATTGTTGTTTCATGGAGGTATTACTTCACTATAATTATGTCATAAATAAGGATAGTGACAGAAGCATTGATATGAATAGTGTCTGTCTCAGGAAATGATTTTTTGTGCTAAATATACAAATTTACTTAAATTTTTAATGAAATCTGAGCACTTTGAGGCTAAAGAATGAAAGAAGATAATGCCAGAGGGGAGATCATTAAGTCATTCAAAAAGAATTTAAGTAATTTGTTAATTAAAAATCATATTTGCTGGTTCTTTGAGTAACTTTTTTACTATTCAAGTATTCTTGCATGTAAAGTATCATGAATGTAAAGTATCATGAGAAAATAAAACTGTAAAATCATGATGTGTAAAAAAAAGAAACATATATTGCATAAAAATTAAAATAAATGATAGGTTAAATAAATAATCCAATAAGAGAGAAATTACAAATATCCCATACAGAAATATCCAAGTATTTTATGAAGACCCTCCATCCCCAAGGAGACACCACCACATCCCACTCCATACCTCGGGGATATGAGTAAGGACTTCCTTCTAAAATACACATAGAAAGGGAAAAAACAAAGTATAACTTTACAGTAAATGAACACAGAAAATATGACTTCAGCCACGTTCAGGAGCATTGAACTGTAGAGGGCCTTCATAATATATTTTGTAAATCTAAAAATGCCCTAAAAACAAATTTTTAGAAATCACATTGGACCCTTTCTTCACAGCACGAAGGAATTCCTAAGTGCACAGCATTCTTAAGTGCAATGCCCCAGTGCACTTAGGAAAGCACAGGATCCTGTCGTTGAGGCTTCGGCTTTATTATTTTAATTAATGTTTTTAAGTTTGCACACAAAGTAATGGGGTTCATGATGACATTTCCTATCCTTAGTACTAATGTACCACTCTCCCCTAGTGCTCTGCCATACTTATGCCCCCACCTGGACAGCTCCCTTCTCTCCTTTAGACACTCCCTTTTCCTTTTTTACATATTCTGACTTCCGTTTCCTACTCAATCCTTAGAGATGATGCCAGAATCACATGTGAGAAGAGAAAGTAGCCATGGCTTGGACTTCATTGAAACTTGAGAATGTCCATGTTCCAATGACACCATCAAAAAGTAAAAGGATAAACCAAAGAGTGAGAGGGACTTATGCTCACAATAATATGCGCTACATGATAATTTAAAAATAAATATCTGAAGAAGGGCAGTAGTGGTGCATGCCTTTAATTTCAGTGCTCAGGAGGCAGAGACAGAGGCAGGTGGATCTCTGAGTTCAAGCCCAACCTAATCTACAGATCTAGTTCTAGTACAGCCAAGGATACACAGAGAAACTCTATCACTAAAACCCAAATAGATAATCAAGAATCAAGAATCGGTGACTCATCAGTTCAGGGAAGATGTTCGGTGTCATTTAACCACTGGAGAATATTAAACTGAAACAAAAAAATCATACCATCCACATCCATTAGGACAGGCTAAACAAAAAGACACATAATAGGGGTGTGGAAGATCCCAGTGCCCACTGTCATTGCTGGTGGGAATGAAAGACACCATAACAAGGGGCAGGTAGAGAATCAGTCCCCTTGGTGTTCCTAGTCCCACATCACTACCTCCCAGAGCACAGCAATGGCCCCTGGATGTCTCCTGCAGTATGGTTAGCCAGATTAGGACCACTCCTGATGTAAGAGGTATGGGAGACAGGTAGTCTCAAACCTCTCACCTTACCTCTTCAAATCAGACCAGTACAATTCGGGCCAGCAAGAACTGGCTTGTCCTGTCTCTACCAGAGATAAACTCAAATGTGATAGTAATTCTTGAACCAAACCTTCATCCTTCCAAGCTCCCATACGCTGAACTAGACTCAAAGTGCTTGATTTGGGGGGATTTGTTTACTTTCAATTAAATTTTCTTCTGCATTGCAGTGGAACTCTGTGGAGATCTGCATTTTATTTTATGCATATGTGCACATGTATGTATGTAGGTGTTTCTATTTAAAAGGCAATTATTCACAGAGGAGAAAGGCAACAGTCTGTTTTATTTCTTTTTTGTCAATTTTTTATTAGATATTTTCTTCATTTACATTCCAAATGCTATCCCAAAAGTCCCCTATACCCTCCCCCAACTCTGCTCCCCTACCCACCCAATTCTGCTTCTTGGCCCTGGTGTTCCCCTGTATTAGAGCATATAAAGTTTGCAAGACCAAGGGGCCTCTCTTCCCAATGATGGATGACTAGGCCATCTTCTGCTACATATGCAGCTAGAGACACGAGCTCTGGGGCTACTGGTTAGTTCATATTGCTGTTGCACCTATAAAGTTGCAGACCCAGCTTGTACAACCACTCTGGAAATCAGTCTGGCGGTTCCTCAGAAAATTGGACATAGTACTACTGGAAGATCCAGCAATACCTCTCCTGGGCATATACCCAGAAGATGTTCCAACTGGTAATAAGGGCACATGCTCCACTATGTTCATAGCAGCCTTAATTATAATAGCCAGAAGCTGGAAAGAACCTAGATGTCCCTCAACAGAGGAATGGATACAGAAAATGTGGTACATTTACACAATGGAGTACTACTCAGCTATTAAAAACAATGAATTCATGAAATTCTTAGGCAAATGGATGGATCTGGAAGATATCATCCTGAGTGAGGTAACCCAATCACAAAAGAACTCATTTGATATGCACTCACTGATAAGTGGACATTAGCCCAGAAACATAGAATACCCAAGATACAATTTGCAAAACACAAGAAAATCAAGAAGGAAGACCAATGCATGGATACTTCATTCCTCCTTAGAATTGGGAACAAAACACTCATGGAAGGAGTTACAGAGAAAAAGTTTGGAGCTGAGATGAAAGGATGGACTATCCAGAGACTGCCCCACCTGGAAGTCCATCCCATAATCAGCCACCAAATGCAGACACTATTGCATATGCCAGCAAGATTCTGCTGAAAGGACCCTGATATAGCTGTCTCTTGTGAGGCTATGCCAGTGCCTGGCAAATACAGAAGTGGATGCTCACAGTCATTTGTTGGATGAAGCACAGGGCCCCCAATGGAGGAGCTAGAGAAAGTACCCAATGTTTTATTTCTTTTACTTATTCATATGTCTAGGGACACATCTAATGCTATGTACTCGCTGAAGATTTTACTGATCCGTCCAGAGGATTTTTTTTCCTCTAACATGTCCCACACATCTTTTCCCTTACTTGGCTTCATTCATTTTACCCATTTATAAATTTACTACCTCTACCTTAATCTGTTTCTAGGGATTAACGGGCTGTGTAGCTACTGCCTAACCTCTCTATCACTATGCATACAGTATGATTGTTCTGTTGCATAATTTTATCCCTGCATATGTTTTCTCTGATTGCAATTGATTTCTTTTTAAAACTTCACTTTCTGAGTGTAGCCTGTATCTGTGCTGTTGCTAGATGAATGAACTAAATAATTACTGAGCAAATGAATCAGCATTAGATTATAGTGACAAGGGAGCCTTTATAAGGGGCAATCAGTTCTATTTGCCATTCTTTCTAAGCACATCTTGGACTTAGAAGTGCTCCCTCTTGGAGAATTGTGGTACAGTATATAGTGACTTAGAACTAGAAGTCTTGACTTTTGGCCTTGAATCTACCACTATGTATCTTCACAGCCTTGTAGAAATTCACTCTCTGTATCTCAGTTTCATATTGATATTACCAAAGTTCTTTTCAGATGAAACATGAGATTCCTAAGATCATTACCGCCAGGGAACAAGCCACCAAAATAAACTTTGCATCTAGAGAATGTTATAGCATTTGGTATTTCCCTGAATGGCTGTTCTGTGTAGGTGCTATTTTGGGGACTCACCAGGATTAACTTTCTTATTCCTTTTACAGCATTTTATTCTACTTCAACATAAAAAAAAACACACACACACACACACAAAGGTGATTTCTCTTACATACCCAATGACAGAACCAACTCAGATCCACGAAGTATGACTTCAGAAGCCAGGTCCATAATTATCCTGCTTGTCCAAGACACCTAAGTAGACATAGCCCCAAAAGTCAGACTCCAAATCTATCACCATATACTTCACTGAAAGCTTAAGCTGTTTTTCCAGTAGGAAATGATAATTCAGAAGATTTTTGGTAACAAACACAACCTCCAAGAGAGCAGAGCGATGTTTGCTAATAGCTTCATTGGACCAAGAACTTCCATTTATTTGACTTTGCAAAGTAGGATTGGGAAACCAAAGTTCAGAGAGACCACTGACCGGACTTCTGCAAAGAATGTTGCTATTTTCCCAAAACCTTATCAAGCACGGGTAGAAAGGTAAGTGCTATGATTGCGACACTCCTGTTTTCCTCCTGCCCACAAGTTTTCCATTTGACTCGGCATTTCACAGAAGGCTTCCTCTATCTCCCCAGTCCTTCCGGACAACTAAGTATAGAAATTCACAGCACTGCTAAACCCCTTACCAAGTATCCATTACAAGAAACCTGCTGAGATAGTTACACAAGCCTTGGGACACTGGGTCAGGAAGAACAAATCAACAAGGGGGTTGCCATCACAGGAATCTGTACTTTGAGTTCAGCAAAGTCCACAGAGGAACTGCTAAGATAAAGTTGAGCCTAGAGCTAACAAAGATAGCTGCCAGTCGGCAGAGCTGTTGGTGTTCTTCCTGCAGCTCCAGTTACACATTTTCCATAATTGCTTTTCTTCCTTCCCGACGTCTTTCTTCATCTGTCTTTTCTTTCCCTTCTATCTCTGCACTGATCATCTAGAAAAATATATTCATAAAAATGCACCGAAAAATCTTGAGAGCAAAATATAAAATGACATATATGTGTGAAAATATCACAATGAAACCCATTTACTTTGTATTCTAAATTTAAAATATTTTTAAATACCACGTGCATAAATATGTATAGAACCCATTCATGCTTTGATTGTCATTCACATATCTCTTAATTACTAATAAATTGATTATTCTGTGAATTTTCAGTGCCACAACTCAGCTACCTACCTCCTCCTCCTCCTACAAAACTGTATACTTCAGAGCAGGTAGAATTTGGTCTTTCTCCAGGACTGATGGATTTATCTAGAAAAGCATCCAGGAAAACTGAAATTGTATCTTATGATTTTTCTGTATCCACTGATAATAGAGTTAGGTAGAAATATGGTCTACAAAGTTAAAACCTTAAGGAAAATAAGCATTTTGAAAACAGTGTAAACAGAAGTTTCTTGTTTAGAGTGTTTATTGGTCTTTCTGAAATGGTCAGGGATCAAAATGGTATCCAGTTGTGAGTATCTTCAACACTCACTGAAGAATTTACTAAGTACTTTGAAATTTTCTCTGCTGGTTCATCCATTGACAGACCCTAGAATAAGAAGAAAACAGGACTATATTATTGTGCAAAGAGTTAATAGAAAGCTGTCTCCAAACAGAATGTCAAAACTAGGACATGGCTAGGAACAAGATGCATATATTACATTCTGTTTCTTACCTGTTTGTTGATTACTTTCTGGACACCCAGTATGACACTGGTGAGTTCTTGGCCTTTCTATTATTATCAACTCAGTTGAAAAGGCTTGGTGCACATTCAACATTAGATGCTGCATCATGAGGTGAAAATCGCTTTTGGATTAAAATCTAAAGACTGACTATAGTTGTGTCATCACATTAAGACCTAATAAAACTCCATACAGAACTATGGTAAATTTTAGATATTATGTAAATTAGTAAGTAGAAGTCTTCATGGTTTTAAGACAGAAAGCAGAGTAAAATTCCTTATCATGGGGGTCAATATTCACCAAACAGGTAGCCACCTATTTAACATGTGAGTAAATAAATCTAATGGACAATGATGAACATTGTTTGAATAAAGTGGGGCAAGGAAGAGACCAAATCACTGAAGAAAGACTAAGTCATTAAGATTGAATAATCTCCCAGATTCATGGGTTGGAGGAACTACATGTGTGAAAAAAAATGACTATACAGTCAAAAGCAATTTACAGATTCAAATAAATCCTCATTAAAATTCCAATGACTTTCTTCATATAATTAGAACTATAATCTTAAAACTTGTGGAAAACAAAAGACTCTGAACAGCCAAAGCTGCCTTGAATAGAAAGAACAGTGCTGGACATATACAAATACTTGATTTCAAATATACTACAGAATTATAATAACAAGAACAACATGGTTCCAGCAGAAAAGAGGCATGCAGGTCATCAGAGTTGAATAGAGGATCTGTGTATAAGATACACACGAATACAGTCATCTGATTGTTGACCAAGATATATAAAAGACATGTTGGAGAAAAGAGAGCCTCTTCAGTGAAAGGCACTTGGAGAAACTGGATAGCCACATACTGAAGGAAGAAACTTCATCCCTGCCTCTCACTCCTTACAAAACCTAACCCTAAATGAATGAAGGACCTCAACACAGGATGTGACTCTGAGACGGTTAAGGATATAGGGAAAATATTTCAATATCTAGACATGTACTTTCTGAATACAACTCCAGTTGCTTAGGAACACTTACAATAATTAACAAATAAGAATTTTTGAATTCAAAAACAGACTTGAGCCTTGCCAAAGAAAAATACAACATAATGAAAAGACAGCCAACACTGTGGCAGAAAATAATCTTTGCAAGCAAAACATCTTACAGACGATTAATACCAGCATTTACAAGATCTAAATACAACCTTAATACCAAAGAAACAAACAACTCAGTGCTTTTAATGGACTAATGAAATGGACAGACATTGCTCAAAAGATGAAGTATAATAATTAGTCAATGAACGTATATATATACATGCGCAACTTCATCAGCCATCAGAGAGCTGCTTTAGCTGATTTATTCCAACCAGCTGTTCTAATTAAAAGTGATCAACAAAATGTGCTCAGACATAAAGAACAATGGACTTGTTTGCAGGAAAAAAAGCATGCACTTGAAGATCATAATTTTAAGCAAATTGTCAATCTCAGAAAAGCAATTATCTCATATTTCCTTTTAGATATGGTTCTTAGATTTTATATGGATATATGCATAGATGACATGAAATTAGAGACAAAAACATCTATGGAGACAGAGGACTAATAAGATTGACAGTTGAGGGAAAAAGAGGCAAAAACACATGGTTGCAAAATACGTTCAAAGTACACTATATACGTGTATTAAAATGTAACCCAGATCACGCATAGTAAAGGTAAGTCTTGCTTCACATAAATTTTGTCTCTATTTTATACTTTGGTGTGCATGCACTGTATTATGATGAGGACACGAATTTTTTTATATTGGTTAATTTCTTTTTTTTTTCAATTTATTAGATATTTTCTTCATTTACATTTCAAATGCTATCCTGAAAGTCCCCTGTACCCCCACACACACCCTGCTCCCCTACCACCCAGTCCTGCATCCTGGCACTGGCATTCCCCTGTGCTGGGGCATATAATATTCACAAGACCAAGGGCCTTTCCTCCCAATGATGGCCAACTAGGCCATCTTCTGCTACAAATGCAACTAGAGAAATGAGCTCTGGGGGGGTACTGGTTAGTTCATATTGTTGTTCTACCTATAGGGGTGCAGACCCCTTCAGCTCCTTGGTTACTTTCTCTAGCTCCTCCATTGGGGGCCCTGTGTCCCATCCAATAGATGACAATGAGCATTCACTTCTGTATTTGCCGGGCACTGGCATAGCCTCACAAGAGACAGCTATATCAGGGTCCTTTCAGCAGAATCTTGTTGGCATATGCAATAGTGTCTGCATTTGGTGGCTGATTATGGGATGGATTTCCAGGTAGTGCAGTCTCTGGATGGTCCATCCTTTCATCTCAGCTCCAAACTTTTTCTCTGTAACTCCTTCCGTGAGTGTTTTGTTCCCAATTCTAAGGAGGAATGAAGTATCCATGCATTGGTCTTCCTTCTTCTTGATTTTCTTGTGTTTTGCAAATTGTATCTTGAGTATTCTATGTTTCTGGGCTAATATCCACTTATCAGTGAGTGCATATCAAGTGAGTTCTTTTGTGATTGGGCTACCTCACTCAGGATGATATCTTCCAGATCCATCCATTTGCCTAAGAATTTCATGAATTCATTGTTTTTAATAGCTGAGTAGTACTCCATTGTGTAAATGTACCACATTTCCTGTATCCATTCCTCTGTTGAGGGGCATCTGGGTTCTTTCCAGGAAAACTACTGAGGTGAGTCATAAAATTATTTGGATTCAGCTTCACTGCCTTTTTATGACCAAGTAGTTGGATTACTAACTTAGTCTCGCATTTTTTGATCTCCATATTTGCTCCATCCACAGCATCCTGTGCTCAAGGACTTACCTCCGACAGACAAATGACAGAAACAACTAGAGAATACTTAGAACATTTAACTGCCACACCTATCGAAGGCCACTCTTCAGTAACAGCATGTTAGAAACAAAAGGCAGAGCTGGGTGATTAGATTGAGTTTCCAAGATAGCTAATTGGTATGATTCCTGGGGGGAAAACAAGAATTGGTTCATAGAAAAACAAAATTGGAGGACCTAAAGTGGAGAACAGACTTAAGCAGTCTGCCTGAGACAGAGATGGATTGCTGGGCACAAGTTTGGAAAAAAGCAATGTACAAGGAAGATAGTCTCTTGCCAATCTCCTGTGTTCTGTGAAGTTTTGCTTGCCTCGCTCACCCCAACTCTGAGCATCCACATGGAATCTGGATCTTCCCTTTCCTTCATCATCTTCTCTCAGCCCTGCCTACTGGCTAGTTCCTGTACATCCCTCCAACCAGGACAGAGCAAGAGGCAGGGAAACAGCAGAGTGTCCAGTGCCTGACATCCTGATCTGCCATATTGGTGTTCTTAATGTACTGTACTTTAAAGAAACCTTTGCCCACAGGACATTCTCACAGTAGGTGGCTATCTGCACTGATGAGTTATCAGTGACACATCCTACCTGCGTGACTTGGTGTGGTTGCACTGTCAATGTACCCCAGGTTAGCCTCTGAGATACTGCTGAGGATCTGAACCTAGGGCAAAGTCACAGATCATTGCAGGAAAGTGTACTTAAAGGCATCTCTCTGAACATGGAAAGACTAACAACTTAGGAGGCTCCTTCTCTACAAATCATTCCCTAACAAAAACACACCTAAACACACACACACACACACACACACACACACACACACACACACACACACACACAGACGTCTCCTCACCCTGCAGGTTCTAAAGCTGGAACACAGACAAATTTGAAGTTATTTCCTTCATTGATTCCCTATCGTGATAAATGATCTGAACCCGTGACTCAGCACGCACATCTTACTCTCATTCTAGATACCCACTGCCAACTCCAAGACAGTCATGTCTGACATCTACCTTTTACTCTCATAAACACAAGTGGCCAAAGGAGGGTCACTCTAACAGCAGTGACCTCATTTAGGACTTTCTTGTTGTAGTTAAGTTAGGGTTTTCCCTTACATAGGATGAAATAGAGGGCCTGGACCAGCCATCTCAGTCACCTTAGAAGCCTCCTGTCCTGGACAGACAATATGCCATTGTTGGAGGACATCAAAGCTCCAGAGATGGAAAATTCTAGAGCAGCAAAAGTCTGGAATATTTCCCACATGTGCGATAGAATCTGTGTGGATAAGAACAGTCCAGAGCCACGTAACCAATCATTCCCAAAGTAATTGTTAACCTACTGTACAGTCCAGCCACTGTGGTAGGAAGGTTGTGATGACGGGGGTGTACGCTGCTCCTGTAGTCGTCTTCAGAAGACATCTCCACTAAAAAACTGTGAGCATTCACAGGTGGACATCATGGTTTCACAACTTCTAAAAGTTCTACACAAAATCCCTGAGAATTTCTAGATTTGTTTTGTAAGAAAACTCTGGTTCATATCAGATTTTCAAAGGGATAAGTAATGAGAAAATAAGGTTGATCAGTTTTTATGATCTTTTTTCATGGTAAGAACAGTGGTCTCATACCTTAGATTAAAAATAAGGGTGGAAGTCTTTATACTGGCAGAAACTGCCATCCATGCAGTTGTCTGCCCCAACATGTAACATTTGAAACAAGAGTCCAGATAGCAGCTTCTACCAGTCACATTCTCTCAGCTTTGACGAGGCCTTGGTTTTCTGTAGAAATATCAGTTAAGCTGCTTTGGCCAAAACTAACTTATAACATCGATCCAGCTTCTCCAACTCTACATCCACTGTGGCAATATGCTCAAAAAAATAAATAAATAACAGCATGATTTATGGTGCATAGCAGCTACTCCTGTCATTGGAGAAATGCAAAATGTGCCACTGCCACAGTAGATTCTGTTGCTGCTATGAAAAAGGCAGAAAGCAAAGGCCATGTGGACCTCATCCCCAAACCCACCATAGTATTACTATTTGAGTTGGCTTACTGCAATGCAATGGCCCATCTTGACTAACTGTACATGTGATCATGCCATGTGTTTGTACATACATTGTGTGTGTGTGTGTGTGTGTGTGTGTGTGTGTGTGTAGAGAAAGAGAGAGAGAGAGAGAGAGAGAGAGAGAGAGAATGTGTCTAACGTTTTAAAAAAATCTGGATCCAGGCATCTCTAAACTTTATTTTTATTCTTTTATGGCAAAAGCAAGTCCTTTTCTTTTTTCTTTTTTATTTATTAGGTATTTTCTTCATTTACATTTCCAATACTATCCCAAAAGCCCCCCATTCCCCCCCGACTCCCCTACTCACCCACTCCTACTTCTTGGCCCTGGCGTTCCCCTGTACTGAGGCATATAAAGTTTGCAAGACCAAGGGGCCTCTCTTTCCAATGATGGCCAAGACATGAGCAGCTGGAGACACGAGCTCCAGAGGGTACTTGTTAGTTCATATTGTTGTTCCACCTATAGGGTTGCAGACCCCTTTAGCTCCTTGGGTACTTAAATTGCAAAGCTTCTGTAAGGCAAAAGACACTGTCAATAAGACAAAAAGACCACCAACAGATTGGGAAAGGATCTTTACCTATCCTAAATCAGATAAGGGACTAATATCCAATATATATAAAGAACTCAAGAAGGTGGACTCCAGAAAATCAAATAACCCCATTAAAAAATGGGGCTCAGAGCTAAACAAAGAATTTTCACCTGAGGAATACTGAATGGCTGAGAACCACCTGAAAAAATGTTCAGCATCCTTAATCATCAGGGAAATGCAAATCAAAACCATCCTGAGATTCCACCTCACACCAGTCAGAATGGCTAAGATCAAAAATTCAGGTGACAGCAGATGCTGGTGAGGATGTGGAGAAAGAGGAACACTCCTCCATTGTTGGTGGGATTGCAAGCTTGTACAACTACTCTGGAAAGCAGTCTGGTGGTTCCTCAGAAAATTGGATATAGTATTACTGGAGGATCCCACAATACCTCTCCTGGGCATATATCCAGAAGATGTTCCAACTGGTAAGAAGGACACACGCTCCACTATGTTCATAGCAGCCTTATTTATAATAGCCTGAAGCTTGAAAGAACCCAGATGCCCCTCAACAGAGGAATGGATACAGAAAATGTGGTACATTTACACAATGGAGTACTACTCAGCTATTAAAAAGAATGAATTTATGAAATTCCTAGGCAAGTCCTTTTCTAAAAAAGGGGGGGAGTGGGTGGGTAGGGGATTGGGGGGTGGGTATGGGGGGCTTTTGGGATAGCATTGAAAATGTAAACGAGGAAAATAACTAATTAAAAAAATAAAAATAAAAATAAAATAACCAGAAAAAAAAAGAATATCCCTGATATTGAGGAATTGAGAGAAAAAAGTTTACATATAAGAATTGTCCCCTACATTGCTAAAGAAATGTAATTTAAGTCTAGCTGTCTTATCAAAAGATGAACTGAAGTCTAATTTCACAGGCAATAGCTTTCCAAGTAAAGTAAAATTTATATATAAAGCAAGATTTTGTCCTATTCACTATATGATAGTATTCACCTGAGAAGCAAAGACATGTGAATAGTTGGAGGTGTTCTGGTCCCACTTATGGTGGTGTGTACCTTATGGATAATTTACATATTTTTCAAAACAAATTTATTGACTAAAAGTTGCAATCAGACAGGTAAAAATATGTCCTTTATTCTCAATTATTTTAAATTAATAAACCTCTTTATCAGAACTAGGTCATTACTCATAGAGTAATAAATAGTAGATTAACAGTTAACCATATCACGTGTCTTCAATTATGTAATGCTGCCTGGGAACAGTTGTGTAAGATTTGTACAAAATAAATTCTGACTGGCTGTTAAGGTAATTGATATAGTCATCTTTGTGACAACTAAGGTTATAGCATGACATTTTTAAAATATATATTTAATGCATGACAGTGTATTTTAAATGATAACGGAAAAGATGATTAAAGTTATCTCAATGGCATCTTCCAGATAGCTATTTTGTTGTTATTACCTGGCCCATCCTTTTGCTAAGAAACTGAGCAGGTAGTCCCTGTAACAAAGAGCTTGTATTTCTAAGTCTAAACTACTATCTTCTTTGAAATATCAAAGAATTTCATTATATAAAGCTTGTAGCTTATTACTGAATTATATAAAGAATATAAAAGTACACTCTGTACATTTTCTCTCAATGTTTTTTTTAAAGACTGCAAGAAAGAAATTCTCATGATACACAGGAAGAACATTCCCATGTGTCTAACTAGTCAGCAGAAACTAGAAAAGACCACTATATGTTAATGTGTGTGAAGATTTGCCCTTAAATATTCACTAAACATTGATGTACACTGGGTTGGAGCAGATTACAGTAGTAACACATAACATGAGATCTTCCCATACACTGAATTCTAAGTGTGCAACACATTGTTGTAAAATATACAAACAGTCAATTTCTCACACCCAGTCACCATACTTGACTGACACTTTAGCCTATTGGTTAGTGACCCCCCCCCATTCCCTTGAACCTTGACAACCGTCCCTTCTGTCTCAATTTTAAATAAATCATTCTAAAAGTAGTTATGCAGCATTTGTCTTTCTGTGGCTGTCATATTTCATTTAACATAATTCCCTCATGATTCATCCACATCAGTGCATAGTAAAAATTTTGCTTCTTTTTAATGCCCTACAGAATCCCATTGTTCACAAATGTCACATTCTCTCTCTCTCTCTCTCTCTCTCTCTCTCTCTCTCTCTCCCTCTCTCTCTCTCTCTCCATGTGTATAAACATGAGCTTTGTTTCCATGTCTTGGTTATTGTGCATAATACAGAAATGAACAAGTGCTGAGAGGGCCTCCCTGAAACTCTGAGATCAACTCTTCTGGATAAATGCTCAAAAGTTAGGTGGCTGTATCATAGCGGAGATCACCATTTTGAGATTTATCAAGTACATCTGTGAATAAATAAATTTTCAAAACATGAGTAGGAGTGGTTCCATTTTTATCTTGGTTGATCCTTTAAACTACATGTCGTATAAAAGGAAACTTCATTTTAAGAAATCACACAGTGTATTCAGGAAGCATTCCTATCAATGCTGTGATTTAACCAAATGACAGTTTTTCATGCAACAATGGAAACTGCCTCAGGGGTGGTGGGGAGAGTGAACTTGTCATTTGAACAGACAACTGAGGCTTGAGAGGAGAATAACATAAATGACAGGTGCAGCCTGATTATCAAGATATGATTAAGCATCAAATATTTGTCACGAAAGATGGTGAAAGTCGATTCTTCTCACATTCACAAAAGAGAGAAAAGGCTTCGCCAACTAATTAATTCATTCACACGTCCAGCATGTCACATTTGAAATATTTGCAGGACATTGTGCCAGTCACAAACATTCTGCTGTGCCTGGCAGGCAGTAACAAAAATGAAAGTGTGTAGCCACCATTCCAAATGTTCAGGGTAACAGGGCGATGAGTTGCCAAGTGAACAATTACAGTAAAGTGAATGCTTATAGTAAAACTGGATAATTCTATCAAAAAAGTATATACAAAGCATATGGGTAGCATTGGACATTTCAGTTAAATTTGCTGGAGATTTTTGTGAAGGCTCTACAGAGAAATTTAAGGTTGTTTGTCAGACAAATGAAAAGGGACATTCTAGGCAGATAGGCATCTCCAAGGAGTCAGAGTCATGAGACAGCTTGAACCATCAAGGAAACCGAGGGGTGATTTTTGTGTCTGCTACAACCAGAGAGCAGAGAATCTGTTGCAGTAATACAAGAGAGCTGTTTAGATGGGTAGTGATTGAAGAGGCAGAGGAATGCGGAAAGGACGTACTTGGGAAGTCAGCTTTCTAGGTTTAATCACTAATAGGGATGGGAGTAGTAAGGGATAAAGGGGACGGCAGCAGCTCCTGGGTTTCTACCTGGGGAACATAAGCACCACTTAGTAAAATCGGGAAGATACAGGGGTGGAGGATCATTGGGTATTGAAGATGCTTGTATTCCACGAGATATCTGGTCAACCATTGTAGGCAACCATCTAGAAAGAGGGAGTGGGGTAGGGAACTAAGCTGAAAATATGAATATGGAGCCATTGGTATGTCGCTATAAGTTAAGGAGTTGCAATGGGGCATGGGAAAAAGAGGTAAAATGGACGGTATGAAACACTGAGCAAACACCCTCTGCATAAGCAAGGAGAAGAGCTAGTGGGACACGATGACCTAAGAGTGATCAGGAACATGGGGACTTGAGACATGGACAGTGCATTCAGTGCCAAGAGCCATAGTGTTTGCTGAGGAACTGCCATGGTGCTTTCTTAGTAGCTGCACTATCTGACATCTCTATCTACAGTGCATAAAATTTCTCTGTCTCCATTTCTTCCCCAGCATTTGTCAGCTTTTGTCTTTCTGATAATAGTCATTCTATTATCTATAGGGTGAGACAATGTCTCGGTATGGTGATGTGGCTTAGTGTATACCTCTGCACACATGTGCGTGCATGTATATGACCATGTGCATGTGTAGGATGCTTACTACAGTACATATGTATAATGCATGTATGGAAATCAGAGTGTCATTCAGGGTCAAGATTCTCCTTCCTCCCACCTTGTGAGGTAGGGTCTCCTCTGCTTGTTTCTGCTGCTGTGCACTGTACTCCAGAAACTCCCAGCTCTGTCCCCCATCTCACAATAAGAAACTAAGATTATAGATGTGCAGCACCATACCCATCCCTTTACACAGTTCCAGAGATCACAGACTCGGGTCACCAGGCTTGAGTAGCAAAACATTTTTACCTGCTGAGCCATCTCTCAGGTCTTCAGTGTGGTTCTGGTTTTCATTTCCCTAGTGACTGGTGATTCAGAAGCTTCCAATTAAATAAAAACAGCTGGAGTTAGGTTAGTATGGGAAATAATTGAGATGCTGCCACTAGATTCATGCAATAAGCTTCAACAAGGTTAACAAGGCACTGTTGTGGTTTTAAGCAGAAATAAGGGCTACATCAGAGTGCACTGAACTGAGAGATGGAAGTGAGGGGATGGAGATGACATGAATGACGTATAACGTGAAGATGTTTAACAAGGAGAACAGGTAGAGACCAGGGTCCAAATTACTCTTTAAGATGGCAGGTAACTGGAGAGATTCTATGTACAAAGACCATAACATATTTCATATATGCTACTTTAGTGCTTTCTATATATTTTCCCAGTTAACTTAGGAATCTCCCTGATAGATAATATTTAAAATTGTATTAAGTACCTACCATGCCAGGCAGTAACTGGCAAACGATATAAGCCAGGCTAATTATATTACTTCATCTGACCTTCACAATCCTTATGAGGGAAAAAAATAATATCACACCCATTTGCAGGTAAGCAAAGTGGCTCAGAGAAGAGTATTTCTAAAAGATATCAAGCTAGGAAACAGCACACACTGTGGCCTCAAAGTCCATGCAGGCGGTATCGAGGTGTCTCATGTTGACTTTTTGGAGATGGAGAAGCTGATTCTGAGAAGTTAAACAATTTGCCTACTTTAAGACCAGTGAATCCTGATGCAGCTGAACACTCAAACCTAATTCCTGGCTTGGAACAACCATGTTGCTGAGAGAGCAGTCTCGAGATAGGAGAGACAGCCATGACAGGTGGAACAAGAAGCTACGAAAACATAAGAGGTAAGAGCACAAGCAGAGCAGTTAGCCTGTTGTCTGGAACATGTCAACAGGTTTGGGAATGCACAAAGCGCAGAATTCGAGGGGAAAAGAAACAATCTTAGAGACCCTGACTCCTTCGTAGCAATTAGCAAAAGCAGATAGGGAAAAGTATATCTGCCTAGTTGGGAAAGTTAGAGACCAGGAGATGGTGAGAAGATGCAAGTTTAAGCCATGTGACCATCACACATGTGTGCATGTGCTTTTGTGTGTGTGTGTGTGTGTGTGTGTGTGTGTGTGTGTGTGTGTGTGTGTGTGTGTATTATCAGCACTTATCACTGACCAGAGTTCTCCTTCCCTACAGAATGGCTTCCTGTCTCCTCTTGCATACACTCCCCTGCTGGTTCTCAGAATACTAGAGAAACACTTACCCCAGCATCCTCCCCACCCAAAGAACAGGAAGTGGTGGTACAAGGTCTGGTGTATCCAGTGTGGCTATCTTTAGCAGATATCATCTCACCATGCCTTTATTCCAAAGGAAGCCAGAGAGTCATAGCAAAACAACATCCCCCCTCCCTTGGACTGTCAGACTCAACTTATTGGCAGCTTGCCCAAATAGTGGGGAATAAAACAAATTTTGAATTAGTTGGAGAAAAAAAAGCAGGAGCTCAGCATATTCTTCTGCTCACTCTACACATTTCTCCGTAACTTTCTGCTGCTTTCTGGTTTTTATGAGAGTGACAGTCGAGTCGTCTGTGTCTTTCCCATGTGGATAGCGCATGCAGAGCTCAGGCTAGAGCTCAGACAGAAGTGCTGACAAGATGAATGACAGCCATAAGAAACAAATAGAAAGCACAGAAATGTAAGATGACCTTGCATTTTGTGAGGGGTTCTAAAAAAAAAACTGCGATCAAAACAGAAACTGGGGTTGGAAAAACAAGTGCAGAAGATCCCAGGAAATGAGAAAATAGGAGTTTGTTCCTCTCTTCCCTACACTGCCCCTTCCAGGGGTATCATTCCCAACCCCTAGGTGGTCTGTCATATGATAACTCACAGTATCCATGATGGTATTTTAAAAAAAAGAGAGAGAGATCGCACAGACAGGAGCCTAGCCTGGGTGCCCTCTGAGAGGCCCAACAAGCAGCTGACTGAGACAGAAGCAGATACTTACAGCCAACCAATGGACAGAAGCTGGAGACCCCTGTGTTTCAATTACAGAAAGGCTGGAAGAAGCTGAGGAGGAGGGTAGTCCCATAGGAAGACCAGCAGTCTCAACTGACATGGACCCCTGAGATCTCTCAGACACTGAGCCACCAACCAGGCAGCATACACTAGCTGGCCCGAGGCCCCTGACACATATACAGCAGAGAACTGACTGCTCTGGCCTCAGTGAGAGAAGATGCACCAAGCCCTTGAAAGACTTGAGGTACCAGGGAGTGGGGAAGTCTGGTGGGGTTAGGGGGAAGGACATCCGTTTGGAAACAGGAGAGAGAGAATGGGATGAGGAACTGTCAGAGGGCAGACTGGGAGGGGTAAAATGACTGGACTGTATAAAAGATTAAAGATAATTTTGAGAGAGAGAGAGAGAGAGAACTATACATTTTGTTGTAAATTGTATGTTTTGCCCATACCTCTGTTATAGTGGCAGAATACTGTATTTCTCAGAGGCAGTCTTGGTGTGTGTGTGTGTGTGTGTGTGTGTGTGTGTGTAGTGAGAGAGAGACACAAACAGTTGTCAGTTTTTCAAAGACAGAAATACTGGTGAAGCAAGGAGCAGCAGCCAAGGTGCCCCTGGCTCTGTGGATTTTGTGTTTACACATCTGGTGATAAAGAAATGGCTACATTCGTTTAAACTGGGATAATTTCAGCTTTCTCTTAGAAGTCTTTCACGCAGTTTTTAGATATAAGGATTCCACCGCTGCTACTACTCATCCTTTTTTAATTCTACAGGACAATGGAGGAGGGAGGTGACAAATGAAGAAAGAGCAATACTAGGACTCGGAGGGTGGACAGGTTGTAGGACTGATCCTTCAAAACATAAATCCAGATCATAATTCACAGCACAGAGGGAATCATCTCATGTGTAGGTTTTATTTCAAAGGCACTTTTTTTTTATTATGTATTGAACCATAGGAGATGTTCAATATTTGATCATTTGTGCACTGTAAAATCGGTGATGTCATGAGTAGTTCGGACTAAGAGTTAAAAACAGGTATTGGTATTTGCAGAGGAATCCCATCCTGTTCGGAGCAGGGCTACCAAAGGCTGGGCTGAGAAAATTCTAGTAATTGTATATAGAGGGTAAAGCTGGCTTTGACACACGCAGCAATAACAGAAGTATATGCCGTTATACTGTGAATTCCTACTATTACCATCATGCTGTGAACATGTATTAATCCAGATAATAAGAGCATCTTTAGAAGGTAGGACTGTGACTGTCTCTGGTTTTACAGTGAGAACACTAAGCCATAGGATATCAAGCAACTCTCTGGAGATCACAGAAAAAAGGTTCAAGCCCATGCAGACTAACTTTAGATGCCAGGATCTTTACTGCTGTTTGGACACGAATATTTTTGTCTTGGAATGGGGCTCTAGGGCTTCTAGGATGCTTGAGTTCATGGGCTCAGAGTCCTGGAAATCAATCTTTTTTTTTTCTTTTTTTTGAGACAGGGTTTCTCTGTGTATCCCTGGCTGTCCTGAAACTCACTTTGTAGACCAGGCTGGCCTCGAACTCAGAAATCCGCCTGCCTCTGCCTCCCGAGTGCTGGGATTAAAGGCGTGGCCACCACGCCCAGCCCTGGAAATCAACCTTTGGTGTTCATCCTTCCCTTGTGGGGTAAACAGGGCGTGTGCCCCTCTCCCATTCTGTGCCATTTCTTGTTCTTCTGGCATCTCTAGTCTCTGGTCCCTTTATCTACCCCATCTTTTAAACAGATACTTCAGTTTCTTCCAAATTTATCTCTTTATATAGAACTTTTCACTAAGCTGTTTTTGTTCATAGGAAATTTAGAGTCCTTGCCATGATAGGAGTTTTAGCAGTTGATCAATATATATTGAAAATCCCTACATAGATTGAATCTGGAACTTATAAGGGGCATTTAATGAGATATAAAGGCAGCTGAAGCATGGGACTGTAGTTCTGGGAAATGGCATTTTCTTAGTCTGCCAAGAATCACTTTGGTCTATGAGAGCAAGCCACTCTCCCATGCCCTCCAATATGTGGAAGCCAGCCATGTCTTCCTTCTGGGTGCTTTATGTTGCCACACAGAACAAGTGTGGTTAATAAGGTAAATTAGCAAGCACAAACAAAAATCTTTAAAAGGTAAGTTACAAATACTAACCCTGACAACATGATCATATCGGCACGATCATACGCAGATGTGTACAGCATGATCATACACATGTGTACAGCATGATCATACACATGTGTACAGCATGATCATACGTATATGTACAGCATGATCATACACATGTGTACAGCATGATCATACGTATGTGTGTTCCACATAAGATTAAAGATCTCAATTTTCTTAATCGTGCCTCATCATTCCTCTCTTTCAGCCCAGCAAAGGGCTCAGGTACTGGAAGTCATCGATAGATACTGTTCATCGGTAAATGCTGATTGGCTGACACTAAGAAGGTTTATTGTGTTTGTTTGTTTGTTTGTTTGTTTGTTTGTTTTTTAGACTCAGCTTCATTTGTACTTAGGAACTTCAACACCCTTGTCCCATAAGCAAATGAAAACCAGCAAGGATATAAATGAAAACAACAGTATCAACAAGTAATATTAAACTGGTATTTGTAGAAACTGAAAAAAAAATTCTCAGCGTAACACACATTCTTTTTTCAATTACTCGTGGAACATTCACCAACAGAAACCATATTCTAGACTATAAACAAACCTCAACACACTTAAAAGAACTGGAATCATACAGAGTAAATGCTCTGACCATAGTAGAATCAAACCAATGCTGTGCTCAGAGAAGTAATACCACAGTTTCACTTTATTTTGATATCATATTCTATTAACATGCCTTTTGTTCATAGGCTGGCTTGATGTCCTCAGAGCCACTTTAATGATATCACAGATAAAGAACCAAAAAAATGTTTCCTCTAACACTTCTTTGAAGAAGCCTGGCATTGCATATAAATGGACCTTTTCTAATTTCATAGCTTTTAGGTCTGTTCTTTTCTTACAAAGTGGTACTTTTATGTGTCTAATTTGCCAGCCAAATCATTCACAACACTGAAGCATTAATCCCCCCACCATCACCCCGATTAGAAGAAAATTTGTGGCTGTGTTGTCTCCTTTTATTATTTCTTTTAGTCAACATGGAAAATAAGAGGCGTCATTATTACATCTTCAGACGCACAGCATTGGACTTGTGTTTTCTTTTGAGCTAAGGAACTGCTACATTGAAGGTGCAGAGAGTCTGTAGCTCTCTGGGAAGCTGCTGTTTGATCTCTCTCTGGGGCAAAGTCAACAGGCCTTATCATGCTTCTTCCTGAGTTATTTTGCAGAGGTGAACAAGCTATCTTGGTTCCAGACAGTTGTTTTCAAGGTTTGCCCTCCCCAGAGAATGAGTACCACATGAGCTGGGGGAATCATGCTGACCAGCAAGATGCCACAGCAGCGTTTGCCAATGGAGTCCTTTCCCAAAGCACTCACCACAGCTGAAGCACATCTGGGGAAGGACGTGGAGGAAGAGGAGGCCATACTTGGAGAACAATCACAAGATCATAGCCCCTGTCACTTAGTGAACTGACAAGGTCTTGAAAAGTCTTCCAATGCCATTCTTGGGAGACACAGGAAGTGCAGGCCAATGCTAACTGCCCACTCTAAGGAGCTCGTAAGTGTGTTTTCAAGTTACTGTGGCCTGAGATGTACCCCTTTTACACGACAAAGTCTCCCCAGCAAAGTGATATAGAGATGCTCCTCTGGGAAGTAAATAGGTTTAAATTAGGTTATGTGTACAGAACACTCATGAAATAAATGTCCTTTTATGACAAAATGCCAGACTCCCCCTTAGTCTCTTGCTATGTGAAAAGACATCAAGAAAGTGGCATCTACAAGCAAGCAAGGAAGAGAGTTTGCATCCTGTTCTCATGCTGCCAAAACTCCAAAATTGAGCCAAACCCAAGGGACTAAAGCATGGGTAGAAGTTCTAAAGCCCAGTATCTCTAAAAAGTTATAAGAGGTCACTAGTGTGGGCCCTGATCCAAGAGGATTAGCATCCTTATAAGGAGATGTTTAGAGCAATGGCACACACAGGGGAAGAACTTGGGTAGAAGATAAACAGGAAGAAGATGGCATCTTCAAGTCAGGGAGTAGAGACTTGAAGGATGCTAACACCTTCATCATTGGATTCATTCTAGAACCCAGAGTTATGAGGAAAAAAAAGAAAATGATCTGCTGTTTGAATCTCCCAGTCGGCAGCACATTCACACAGCAGTCCGAGCTGAGTAATGCCTAGGCTATGTGGAGAGTCATCTAGGGACATTCCACATGTGCCAGCATCACAGCCCATAAAACAACTCAAAATAAATCACTCAGAGATAGTGGGTCACTGAATGAGATGATGAGAAAGACACTGTGTGGAAGAACAGGACAGATCACTTTCATAAAGAGTGTGGCTTTCAGAGATGAGCTTTGGCCTCTTGGGCAGGAGAATGATGCCCTAAGAAGACAGATATAAGAGAACAGGATGGGAGTAGAGGAGCATAGATATAGACCACTATCACTCCCCCCACAGGAGACCACAAGGAGGGTGGAGCAGGACCCAGAGAGTAGCAGCTACTGGTCTGTCCAAATGATGGGGACAGGTCACCAATGAGATGGGCCTGGAAACTGCCAGGGCTTTATGGGTCTCCCACCTCCCTGTCTCTCCTGTTTTGAGGAATCTTCCAGCTTCTATGCTGAGTAAAGTAGCAAACATCTCATCAGCCTTTCAACAACAAGGAGCCTCAGCGATGCTGTCCATGAAGTGAGAACAGAGCCTTTGTCTGGATTTCGGCATCGTCCACCAACGCTTGTCACTGAGATGTCCAAGCAGAAAGAGTATAGAGTCCAAAAGAGGATTCAGATTTTTAAAAAGTGCCCTTGTTTTGATTTACTGTTTCATGTCGACAGAGTTGTCCAAATTAAGTGGCAGTGTTAGCCTTAAGCTTTGCCTAAAGGGCCAGCAAGTGACAGAGTGATTCCAGCCACTCCCCATGGACTCCAGTTTAGAGAACTGACCTGGTCCAGATAAGAAGACATACATCTCATTTCATATTGACTCGGTCCCGGGTTTTTTCCCCTGGGTGTGATGTGGTGTCTCACACATCAGATTGTTAACCCTGTAGGAATAACAATGCTCTGAGCAATATTGAACAAATGCCAGATGGATATCTATGGAGAAAGAAGTGAGTTGGGCACATAGCTTTTATGTTTACCTGCTTAGGAGAAAACCTATGAAGGCATTCAGAAGAGAAACCTCATGATAAGCAGCATTTACGTTATGAACACAGCAAAGCAAACACAGGTGTTTCTGCTCCTTCATGCTTCTCCCCTGAGAAATTTCATCAGAAAGATGGATACTATAAAATCTATAGCCCAGGAAATACCCTTAAGCCCTACAGCCTTTGTCAGCAATGGAATACCCACCACAGGGCTTTCATATTATCTCCCTGGGCGCCCTCCCTGGGAGTCAGCTAACACTCAGAACCTCCCTATTGCTTTCCCAACAAATGTCATGAAGAATCTTGCCTCCCCTTGCCCTCTTACTGAGATTCAAGAGGGCAGAGTATGAGCTTTATGCCATAAAGTTAGAACACCTGAGTTTGAGTTCTAGCATACCTATTTATACAACGGGTCGTCCTGAAATATCTTTTAAAACAGGCAGCTCCAGGGACCTCACCTACAATATGTAACTTAAAACCCATGGTTATTAGAATTAAAGGAATTAATGGACATCAAAGCAATCAAGTGCATTCCTGTAATACGACAATAGCTCATTTCCCTGGGAAGAGGTCAGCCACAGCTCAGAGATGCTATTGTTGCTCATTTGATATATATAGAGAGATGGATACAAATAATTGCTTTTTCTAGGTGCCTGTGCTTGTAAATTAAGATAGTGAAATTTGATTTCATATAGGGTATTCTTGCCTTGGCTTTCTCACTTGTAAGAATGATGGTTAACAATATCTATCTTATAATTCTTTAGCATTTGATTATTAAATGAGGTCATTTATGCTCAATGACAGTAAACAGAACGAGAAAGTGTGGTGTGTGTATACAATGGAATTTTATTCATCCAGAAAGAAAAACGAAATGATTAATGAAGTAATTAAAAAATGCCACGTCCAGGAAAATTGATGGAACCAGTGGTAGGTGTGTCGAATGAAATAAACCAGACTCAGAAAAATAAATGCCACATTTCTCTTTCACATGGAAAAACCTGGGCACAAATGTACATTTATTTACACATCTACATAGGATGTCAGGGAACTATGAGGGGAAACAAAGAGGCATAGAGAGAGAAAGAACAAAAGAAAGTAGTAAGAGCAAAAAAGACAAACTATAAGGCACTTTCTCTCATACACACAATCTAGATTCAAACACACACATAAAAAGACAGCAGTGGGAGGATTATTGCAGAGAGAAATAGGAATAGCGGGAGGAAAGAGAGATGGAGGGAGGCAGTGGGGGATAGATAGTACATAAGAAAAACCCGCTGCTCTGTACAACTACTAGAAATTAATAAAAACATAAGTAAATGAAATGACTTATGAAAGGAAACCATCACAAAGTTTGGACCTTGGTAAATATTAGGGTTTTTTAAGTATTTACAGTGCTGAAGTATTTTCTGCAGCTGCTCAGTAGCAGAGAAATAAACAGGCCACTGCGGAGCCCCCAGCCTGCTTCTTGAAGGATCACCTCATTTTCTCAGTTTGTCTCTGACCTTCACTGCCCAACCCCACTCCATGATTTACTCTTCCTGTTCACCAAAAGATAATCATCTCCAGGTGCTGCTATCCCTTTGTCTCATTCCCGTGTCACTGATGCTTTCCATATAACACGTTGAGCCACTTTGTGTGCCTTATTGCTCCAACCACACACACTTTCTAAAGAAAAGGAGAGAAAGTCATTCTTAGGGCTCTCTGGTCTCCAAAGGAGCTAGTGACTTCAGCTTCAGAAGCTTAGAATGTCTCTTCATTCTTCCTGAAAAGATGGGATCTCAGGTCTGTCCATGCAGGGGCATACACTTCTGGACCAACCTGCTCCTATCACCTTGGAAAACACTGGGTATGGCAGAGATTAATAATAAGCAATGCTTCTCATTAAGCAACAGGGTTGATGTCATTCTCTTAGGGACTAGGTCACACCCTATGAGCAAGGTAGCAATAGACACTTCAGAGCCTCTTACCAGCTCACAGAACCTAGAAATTTCCCGGGGCAAGGCTGAAAAGGAATCCTCTATATAACATTAACTCAAAATGGATTATAGACTCTTGTGACAGGCCTAAAACTGTCAGCTTGCCAGGAGGAAACACAGCAGCAGATTTGCTTGACCTGGTTTTAGACAATGGCTCTTCAGAGACACCACCAGAAGGACATGCGGCAGGTGAGAAGAATGAATTGGACTTCATCAAAATTAAAAGCATGTGGACTGCAAATCAAGTTAAATTATGGTTCAGATTGAGAGAAAATATTTACAAACCCTAAATCTGATTATAAACTTGGATAGATAACATAAAATATTAGAATTTAACAATAAAATGCCCCAGGAACTCAATCAAAAATGTCAAAATCCAAGAAACTGAGGCAGGAGGATTTCAAGTTGGGGGATCACAGTGAAACCATGTCTCAGAGATGATGATGATGATGAGGAGGAGGAGGAGGAGCCAATACGCACATTTTTAAATGTTTACTCATTTAATACTTGAGAATGTTTATCTTGGGGCTGAAGGAATGGCTCCACTGTTAAGACTACTTGCTGCTTTAACAGAGGACCCTACTTCAGGAAGTGCCCACATCTGGCATCGCACAACTGCCTGCAATTCCAGCTCCAGGGGATCCCATACTTCCGTCTGGCCTCTGCAGGCACACACACACACACACACACACACACACACACACACAAGTTTAGGTATAGGTAGGTATAGGTATGTATATGTATATGTATCTGGGGAGTGAGGATAGAGGGGGATTCACACAGCCATATGTAGACAAGCTGGGGTGTTTTCCCTCTTACAAACCCTTGAATACTAGCTGACTATAATGTTGCCCAGGTACTGAAAGACTGATGAGCATGCCCGTTGTAAGGAGAACTATTCAAGGACCTCTGGCCCTTTAAAACCCCAAACCTTTGCATTTCTGTGATGAACTGAAGAGTAATATTCATTCTAAATTCAAACCCACAGAAAGTCAATTACATTTTTCCACTTTCATTAAGCAATAAATTATAAGTAACTATACTGATGCTAATTAAAGAGTCATCTTTTTAGAGCAATCTCTAAGCAATTTTATGAAGTTAATATAGTGCAATTAGCACAGAATGAATATTCTGATTGTAAACTAGGTGGACTCAGTTCAGTTATTCTCATGAAAAATATTTTTTAAACCATGTAAAGCAATGACAAAAACAAACAAACAAAATAAACACTTGATTGTCTCTATCTCAGTTTCTCCATTCTAAAGTAATACAATTAGTCTCCAGTTGATGTCTATGATCATCTCTGTCTCTGGGGCTCCTAATTCCTGTTCCTACATCTTCTTTCACAGCTCTTAACAAGGAGCCTTCAGCCCAGTGCTTATGGCCTTCTGTGTGATCTACAGTTTTAAAGCCACACATGCCACACTCAATGTCAAGTACATTATGTGCTGTTATAGTAGCCTGCAATAAAAATGATGACTTTAATTAGTCTGGCAGACCTGGCCTGGCCTTGGCCCTGGCCCAAGCCTGGCATATTGTGCTCCCTCCACATCCCAGGTCTCACTTTTTTCTCAAGAACACCAGTATGCTGGCTACATCCCAGACTACTGGACCCTTCACACATAATCCTAACTTGCTACCATCTTCAGTAACAGCACTCACACAATGACTCAAAGCTGGCCCAGTATTAACGACCCAGCTCGATCTTATCCATTCTGGGCTTGTAGACTACACCAGTCCTCTTCAGTTCAGCTGCATTGATGCCACGTGTACAAGTTTGGCCTGTACTCAGATTTTGAGCTTCTTCTCACCTGTAAGCTATCACAAGACAGTGTCTGGAACGGTCCCCAAAACCTGACAGGCTTACTTAAGTCTCTAGCTGCCTCTCCCTAGCACAGGTTTTATCCTTCTGAGCACAATGTCCTTCTGGCTTTAGTCTTACGAAAATATAAAGTCATCTCTTTTAATAAAAATGGAGCCATATAGCTGATTCAGTGAGTGTATACTTGCTGCAAAGATTTCTGGGATCCGTAGAAGGAGCTGGACACGATGATGCATGTGTGTAATCCCTGAACTCGTATGACAGTATGGAAGATAGAGAATAAAGAATACCTCAAAAGCTCATGGGACAGCTAGCCTGGAGTACACAGCACATCATCAAACAAAAAAGACTCCATCTCAAAGCAGGTGAAAAGCAAGGAGCAACTCTCAAGCTTGATCTCTGTCCTCTACATCCTCATTGCCATACACCCATGCACAAGCACACACATGTGCACACACACACACACACACACACACACACACACACAAATAGACAAATATTTTAAATGATTAATTTTAAAAGCAATTAACAACATCAGAGTGAATGAGGTGAAGGTAGGAATGAAACCTAAACCCAAACTTGAATAAGAAATTGTAGAGGCTATGATTGATGTGATCTGTTGTCTTGTCCCTGGAAAAGTTTGTCTTCTCCTCCCTCAGAACTCTGTCATCCTCTACCTTGTAGGCAGCATGGGTATGATCTTTGCAGATTTGGAGAGCCTCTCAGATCCCATCATGTTCAGGAATTCTGAATCCTTAGCCTGAGCTTCTAACCATGACAAAGTTTAGAAACAATGTGATCAATATATTTATTTCTTAATTCCACAGATTTCTATGGAATTACAACAGTCAGTTTTAGATAGACGAGGCCTTGGAGATCATCCTTCCATCACAGAAAGAGACCTGACACCAGTCTCAAAGGCTGCCCTATAATCCATGCTTGCAATTCCTTCTTCTCTCATAGCTTCAAATTCATTACATATTCTAAATTCAGATACTAAGCACATGTAGCCATGTTTAAGGGTACTTATGAAGGCATGCAGGAAAAAACATCTTTTCCCAGGACTGTGGGATGTGTACCAACAGTACCTATCCTTAGCCATGCTCTCCCTCATCTGGCGTGAAATGTTGGTGCTTAAGAAGCCAAGAAAAGGATGTATAATATGTGCATCAGGGTCCTTGCCTGACAAGCTTGTTTCTCTGGAAAGTAAGATAATGCACAAACAAGTGAAAAAAATAGAGAATGTTACAGGCTAAAATATAATTAAATTTGTCAGCACTAGACCCTATTGATCACGCATGTGTGAAGATCCTTCATGATCCATGTTCCATACTGAAATTGATTGGGAAGAAATCAGGGCCAGAAGCCATCAAATCTACCTGGAGTGGTCCCAAGGAAAGAGTCCTTTCAGGGGCCAGGAGAGAAGGAGTGGAAGGATGGTTTGAAGTCAAGATAGAGATAACCCCTACTCAGGGGAGCTCTCAACACACTGACTCCTGCTGTCCTCTGACCCTTCTCCCTAGGAAAAACAGCCACCTGACATTCTGACCTTATCTCTTGGGTGGCAGAATAACAGAATAAAAATGTTTGTTTTTGCTTCCTCGTGGGAGATTCATAATCATTCACCTGCAAGTGTCTCCATTTGGCTGACACTGATGGCCATTAGAGTGTCCCCAAGTCAGCCACCGATGGCCCCCCTTTATCTTGCTGTATATGAGTATGTGAGCGAGCATGTGTGTGTCCCTGTGTATATATCTAGGGGTGTGTGTGTGTGTGTGTGTGTGTGTGTGTGTGTGTGTGTGATCACACGTTGTTATTTGCATGTTCTGAATTGCTGGGCATGGTTCCATCTACAATCTCTATAATTCTTGAAATTTACTTCCTAGCCTCCAGGCATCATTTGCAATTATAATGCTGTCATGAGCAGAAAAGAGATGGCCTAATTAATCATTGTCCACACCAGTCCCTATTTACCACAGGAGTTTTGCTGTTGTTTTTGTAACAGCCTGGCTGGGAATAATTTATATCAAAATGTATTTCTTCATTTTATATCACTGAAAACGTTTACTTAGCATCATGGTCACTGTACATAAATTCCCTGGAAGCAATGGGGTATAACTAAATGGCATCGATTCATTTATTATGTTCAGCAAAGTACGTCTGAGCAGCTACTCCAGCACTTGAGCCCCACTGGATTCAGCATAGTGGGCTTCTGGGGACATTAAAAGCCTCTGTGTTTCCCTGAACTTGGTCACCTACAAAAAAAAAAATCAGAATGAAAATTCTGCTCCAGGGGTTATAACTGTGTTGTTTAACATGATCTGGTTTCTTGAAATTCCATTGGTCATATGATTTTCCAGAGAAACTCCAGAGCCCTGTGACTATTAAATTGGTTGTCCAACCAACAGGACTTTGCATTCGTGAGCTGATAAGTCATAGTGACAAGCTGAGATTTGTCTGTGTGTAAGGTCGGTGACAGCTCCTAGGCAGCTTGCGTTAGCAGGGTCTCCGTCTACTTTGGGAAGAGTAATGTTAAACACTCAGAAATCTGAGATGCAAATGGATGGTGATTCGGGACCTCGATCCCTCACAGATGCTCTCCCCCCACAGCCCTTTCCCTTGGCCCTGAGTCGCCACCTGTGTTCTGTTAACCTCTGCTTCTGTATTGTGCTTACTGAGTTCAGACAGGTACCCAACAAACATGCACCCACTGTAACATACACATAAGGAGTGGTAACCATTATTCCTTATCAAATGCCTTCTATTTCCCAGACATCTTGCTAGATGGCTTGTATTTCACATCATTTTCCTTAATTTTCAAAAAAAAAATTCTAGAAAATAGATACTATTAATCCTGTGACCACACAGAGACCTAGAAGGTTGATGTCTTGCAACCTTCCATGAAGTCAGCTAGAATTCAACCCCACCTCTCTTGAGCCAAATATCCACATAGCAAGTAGTCTCTCTAGGGACCGGGATTTTCTCTGCTCAACGAGGTGCTTATACTCCGGGGTCTCCTGGATCTTCATTTTATTTGAAGTCTCTCTGCAAACTGGCCTTTGAAATTTCCAAGTTGTTCAGTGCAATGAGCTGAGAAGGGCTGTGCTTAAAAGAGATGAGTGAAGGTCGCAGTGGTGGTCACAAATACCTCCAGATGGCTTTTAGCCAAGCATCGAGGCAGATTTTGTAATTTAAGGAAAATCGACATGTGGCCCTTTCAGCATTTCTGAGTGTCCTCTGTCAGCTCAGCACTGTGACATTTGCTGTGTGGTGCCTGTGCACTGGACCCTGTCCACAGATAAGAACAGAGGCTGAGCCCCAGCCTAGGGGACATTCTCCAGAGGCCACCAAGAGAAGAAAAATTAGCTGAACTCAAGACTTCAGAGGCTTGAGCTTTTTGCTGTAGAGATGGTTCTGAGCATCCGAGTATCTCAGCATCTTCTCTGCATCCAGGTTATTGAATCCATACTTCATACCCAAGTCGTAGAAATGACATCCCCCAATGATGCTAACAATAGGTCATGGGCTTCCTCTGTCAGCAACAGAGAGAGTCTGGACTTTGTTCATTTACTGTAATCCTTCCCCTTCTCATTTCTGTTTCTCTTCTCGCCCAGTTCCCCTGGAGCAAAGCGGGGAAGCAGAACCATTTCCAAACACTAACAGTGTTAGTTCCGTGCTCAGAGAAAAGAGGCTTCCGAGTAATAACTTTACCCGTCCTTTAGTGCTGTGGGTCTTGGCTAGCCTTCAGGTGAGACCCCTAAAATGACCACCTTTGGACATGGGCATGCACAACCCAAAGCAGCAAACCACTAAAGGGAGTTTAGCTGCCCATGGGGAATTTGTAGCTACAGTCACCATCTCAGTGAGGACAGATATGAAGAGTCAGGCACAGAGAGTGACTAAATGTGATGATGAGTCTCTTCTGAGAAAATGGGAGGGTGTGTTTGCTCAAGGGAGGCTGTGTCTGCTGCTCTATGGGTCCATAGCCGATGCTCTAGAAGCATCGGGGAGACTCATCAGAACATTTGAACGATTCCAAAAGAAGCTTGCCACATGAATCAAGCAGAAGTGCCACACTGTAGGTCCTGGACAGAAAGTGCTTGCCCTATGACCAAGAGGACCTGAGTACAGCGCTCACTGGATAAAGACAGACACAGCATACTCTTGGAGCCCCAGGGCTGAGGACTTGGACACACAGTCCTTGGAGCTTGCTGCAGCTGGTCAAGTCAAGCTAGTTAGCGAGTTCCAGGATCAGTGCCTCAAAAGCTAAGGTAAAGAGTGATTTTGAAAATCACTCAAGGGCTGGAGAGATGGCTCAGTGGTTAAGAGCACTGACTACTCTTCCGAAGGTCCTGAGTTCAAATCCCAGCAACCACATGGTGGCTCACAACCATCTATAATAAGATCTGATGCCCTCTTCTGGTGTGTCTGAAGACAGCTACATTGTGTTCACATATAATAAATAAATCTTTAAAAAAAAAAAAAAAAAAAAAAAACACTCAAAGTTGGCTTATGGCCTCTGTATGCATGTACACAGGTTCATGCATTTCTATGCGTGCATGCCCATGAACCTATATATACACGCACACACACACACACACACACACACACACACACCTGACATACTCTAACGACTTTTGTCCCTAGGCTACGACCCATTTCCACTCCTCTGGCTCCAAACACCCATACAGAGTGATGTTCGCCATGCCCTGCTCACCCAAAGCTCCCTGTCTGTGGGGCAGATTGCCTCGCCACTAGACTGGAGGTGCTAAGACCACACAGCCCATCACAGACATTCGCCTTCCAGACCATCACAATTCCACCCCACCAGCTTTCTTCCATGACTGGCGCTGCCCACAGTGGACCCCGGGAGCTGATCATCTCTGGGCCCCCCTCTTCACTAGTTTTCTGTGAGACTTGGACACCAAACCCAAGCACACACCAGACTTCCCCCTTTCTCTTCCCACCTTGCTAAATTAGTTAGGACAGGATTGTTTATTCAAAACCAAAGTCCACCAAAATGGGAAGGAGCTTAGGAAGAAGCCCCCACCAGTGCGTAAAGAACATTTTTCCAAAGGGCTCCGGAGTCAGAGCAGGAGCGGGGTACAGGGTATGACATCATCCCTATGGTTGGTGGTCTCCTGGAGAAAGTCAGGGCATGCTGACGGGATAATAAGTCCACTATCGACCTGCGACCCCCTGAGGAAAGAAACACAAGTTCGGGGGTGGGGGGAGCCCCAGGTGGCGGCGTTTGAACCAGCAGTGAGACCACCATCAGATCCAGTCTTATCCACCTAGAAATGCGCTTGTATGGAAAAGCAAACAGGCCCGGGCCGTGCCCTTTGGACCTTTGGCAATTCTCCTTAAGCCAGCTCCTCCTATAAATGGAGCACTTTTCAAAGGGCCAGGCAGTCTCATCAGTGCCTGCAGTGGATCAAGTACCTGCCTGAGCTCCGCCTCCGAAGACCCTGTAGAGCAAGCAGCAGGGGCTAGGCCCGTGGCCAGGCCACAGCCAGGAAGCCACCCCACCATCCATCCGCCATGGGCCCACGAAAGCCTGCCCTGCGGACGCCGTTACTGCTGCTGTTCCTGCTACTGTTCTTGGACACCAGCGTCTGGGCTCGTGAGTTAGGGTGGAAGCCTGGGAGAAAGCCAGCGTGGGGACAGAGCGCTGGGCTGTGCTACAGACCACCAGTTACATCCTGGGGTAGAAACTGGTGGCAGGCTGGCTATTAGGTAGCTTGGGCTAGGTGAGAGGGAAGGCAGCCGCAGGGTCCTAGGGAGGGGGCGGGGGGTGATGAAAAAAACAAGATCTAGCAGGCTCCTGGGTTCCGGGTGAGGGCACTGTACAGGGGAGTTAGAAAGAAGGCTCTGGATAGCTCTAAGATAATTTAGGTTGTGAGGGCTCCCTCCTGTCAGGCCATGGAACCCACTGGAAAACACAAGAAAGCCAAGGTTCTCCTTTTCTCTTACAGAAGATGAAGTCCTGGAAAACTTAAGCTTCAGCTGTCCAAGTAAGGCATTTTTCACTGGCCGCCTTGGTACTTCTCACCCTGACGCTCCTCTCCATCCACCCTCCTGTGCCCCCGTTCCTCCCACGTAGAACCCGTTTGCTTGCTCGGATTAGGAAGCACTGCTCAGACCCCTGCAAGTGAAGACTTTGAGTCTCTGTGCACCCAGACTCCTCCAACAAAGGATCTCTGCTCTTTGTGTATTGCCTTTCTTGTCTGTACCAAGACTTGGTTCTGAAGTGGGGTAGCGATGAGACTGTGGGCACTGTAGAGAGACATTGCTGTGCTGTTTATCGATGACTAATCACTGATTCAGAGTATGTGAGGATGAAGAAATGCCGACTTTAACCTTTGTGCAGAACACCAGACCCCTCCACCCCTTCCTATTTACTCTACCCTAGGGGTCAGAGGATCAGGCTTTGCCGCAATACCCAGCTTCCTCCGCAGAGCGCTAGGATTGGCCTCTCCTCTGATGGGGCAGCATCTCCATCTGGTGGCCATATGGCAGTACTACATCCGGGTTCCTAACCAGTTATTTTTCTCACAATCAAAAAATTCCTGTCATGGACAGTGGAATCTGCCAGAAGTTTCTTTTTATGGAGGGGGTTTCTAGAAGTCAACCAGACAGCCTTAACAGCTAACTTTGTGTCCGGTACTTCATAGGTTCTAGTCACGATAGCATTTTCAAACTGAGAAAACACTTAGCCCTGTCCCTTTGATAACTTAAAATTTCAAAGGCTCATCACATGGATTTCTGCAGTTCCATTTAATCGATGCTTGGCCCTCCCTTTCGTGGAATCCCAAATGATTAAACACCATTCTCAGCCAAGATGGTGGCGATGTTAAGTCTATAGAGACCAATGGTGTGTAGTACAAAGTCAAGCACAACTAACTCGTGCTCAGTGACCTTTATCGCCTGTGCCACGGTCCCAATCTGCCTGGCAGCGGCTGCCTTTAGAGAGTTGTTTCATCTCCAGGGCTGACTTATTTCCTCTTCACTTTAGAAGATGCAACTCGATTCAAGCACCTCCGAAAGTACGTGTACAACTATGAAGCTGAAAGTTCCAGCGGTGTCCAGGGCACAGCTGACTCCAGAAGCGCCACCAAGATCAACTGTAAGGTACGGAGGACAAGGGCTGGAGAAACCTGCAGCTGAAGCCTAGCCTTGTTCCACCAGGAGCCCCTCATAGAACCTTCTAGCACTTCCCAGCACCTCAACTGACGATACCCCACTTGAATGAAGACTTCCAAATTTCCAGCCAAGTTTTCCTCCCATTAGCTTCCAAAGTGTAATTGGGGGGCATGGTCTAGGAAGCCAGCAGGATTGGCATGTAGATCTGACCATGAGAGAGATCCAGTGAGTACAGAAAAGAAGGTGGTCTTTGCAGGAGAACGCTGGGCATGCAACATTTATGGTGTCAAGCATAAAATGGAGAAACATTTAAATACCTGGTTTGTTCAAACGATAGGCTGCTTCTCAGGAGACTTGTTAGACACCTGTCTGTTCTCATAAAGCATAGCCAAGAGCTGCTATTGAGGTCTGTGTGGGAAGAGAAATCCATTTGCTAAGTTATCCTCTTCCCTCGTGGACCATAGTGCTGGTCTGTAGAGTTAAACGCAATGGGCATTGGCTACCTGTGGCCATTTAAGTTGAATAAATGCAACTTTTATTCTCACTGGCCATATTTCAATGTAGCCAACACACACCTGTGGCTCATGCTGCCGCATTAGGTCAGACAGCACAAACACGAGCTTCTCCATCTCACTGGAGTGTTCTGAAATGGTTCCAGAAAACAACCAAGGGTCCCTTTCAATTCTGCCCACATAGGAAGCTCTCATCAGGCTCATAGCTATGGTTTGGGGAAACGATGTCAGGAAAGCATTCGCTTTTCCTGCTTGCTATTTATTTTTGTTTGCTTCATTTACTTTTCTTAAGTCTCGCTCCATTCTGCATTTCTGCTAAGCAATCACCCCAAACTCTTTACATGTAAAGTGAGTACATTAAAAACCAACACAAGGACATTCTCCCTTCCGTGCATAGCAGATGCAAACATAAACATCTTAACATAGGAAGAAGAAAGCTAAGCCAAGACAAGGGATCCGTGAGATGTGTTTAGAACATGTGGTTCTGGTGACTCTCTGACCATAACCCAAATACTTTCCCCTCCATGTCCTGATTGGAGACTGGGCTGCAGAAATATGTCCTATTCTAGATGGAGAACATCAATGTATTATTACTTTCTGTTCTCAGGTAGAGCTGGAGGTCCCCCAAATCTGTGGTTTCATCATGAGGACCAACCAGTGTACCCTTAAAGAGGTGTATGGCTTCAACCCTGAGGGCAAGGCCTTGATGAAGAAAACCAAGAACTCTGAAGAGTTTGCAGCTGCCATGTCCAGGTAAGGTGTGGGATTATGTCTTTTAAGTATCTGAGCTTTGTGAACACTACATGAGTTGACCGTGGTACATGCGCATATGCATGGGTCCGAGGGGATACTAGTGTGTGCGCTCATGTCAGGCATGCCTTTGAGTGCTGACATTTGTATTCAGTGCTTACCACAGATCAGGATGCTGTGAAGTTTTCACATCTATCTAAAACAGGGAAGTATTATCGACTCTCCTCTACTTAAGCTCCCTTGATTATCATTTAAATTGTTCTTCTAACAGATCTCATGGTTGAAGCACTTTTAAGGCTATAAAGCTGAGATGGTTTGTTTAAACAAGCGAGATCTTGTTTATAGAATCAAACGAGGGGATGCCTGGGGGCCTTCAGGTGGATCAGGCAGCAGTTGCTACTCTGAGATCATAAGGCTGTGTGGACCCCTATATGTTTGAGAGTGTGGCATCCGTTCAACACAGGACAAAGGGCCAGCAGTACCTTAGCAGTCTCCTACCCATGACTGCTATGCAGCCACTGTGCACTGAAGACCAGTGTTGTCATTTATAGCTGGCATCTCTCCCAACACAACAGTGACAGTGCAGGACAATAAGTATTTTCAACACCACCCTTGCCTTACACCACTTAGTTTAGGAAGCCTTACGTGAATGGAATACAGGTAGATGCAGGGATGTTAACGTGGTAGTAGGGGGATACTTTCCTTTGCCTATTTTTAGATTTGCTAAATGTCAAAACCTAGTCCTTTCCCTGAGAAATAGGCAACAAAAAAAATGTTCCTGTCTTCTGTCAGAACATATTACTTTATTAGAGACTTAGATGAGAGGGGAAAGCTGCGGCGGCAGGAGAGAGTGGCTGCTATTCTATGGTCCTTTCTCAGCTATAAACACAAGAGACTCCTCCTCCTGACCACAAGGACTTGCCAGGCTTGTGCTGCTGTGTCTAGAATATTCTGAGAGGTTCAGAGCTATGGGAGATGGACCTGGTTCTCTTCCCCTGTGAACTTCAGAGCCTTGACAGCTCAAGCAATCCCCAAGAGAAAGGCAGCACCCACCTAAGATCATAGTTAACCTGAACTTCCATCTTGGCCTGAGAGTGGATTAAAAAGTGAACATCTGACAACTGTATGAAGAGAAACTCAGATTCACTGGAAGTGGAGAAATGCAAATAATGTATTAGGAGAGAATTTCTCACTCCACACCCATTAAGCTGCAGAAGTTGAGACAGTACTCATTGCTAGAGGGAAGAATAGTATATTTTCATACACTAGTGGTAGAAATTAAAGCCACAGGGCAATACTGATATTTATATATCCAGTTGATAATATTTGTACTTTGACATAACAATTCTCATCTCTAGAACTCTGTCCCATCTACATAAAAACAGTCATGTGTGAAAATAGATGTGTATGTGGATGATTCTTTCAATATCATCTGGGTGACCACAAAATAAACCCAGGAAGAGAGGATGACAATGCTCTCAAATGGTGCATTGTTTTTTGTTGTTGTTGTTTTTGTTTTGTTTTATTTTTTTTAATTAGGTATTTTCCTCATTTACATTTCCAATGCTATCCTAAAAGTCCCCCATACCCTTCCACCCACTCCCCTACCCACCCACTCCCACTTTTTGGCCCTGGCATTCCCCTGTACTGGAACATATAAAGTTTGCATGTCCAATGGGCCTCTCTTTCCAGTGATGGCCGACTAGGCCATCTTTTGATACATATGCAGCTAGAGACACGAGCTTCGGGGTACTGGTTAGTTCATATTGTTGTTCCACCTATAGGGTTGCAGATCCCTTTAGCTCCTTGGGTAATTTCTCTAGCTCCTCCATTGGGGGCCCTGTGATTAAATGCTGCATTGTTTAAGGAACCATATATAAACAAAGAACATGATGCTGTGTAAAGTTTAGTAAAGACTCGAGTGGAGCTACACCAAGTGATTCAGATGTTTCTGGAATATATTAAATAAGAAAATCACAATCCAGATGAAGAAAGCACACATAGTGCAGTGTCCTCCCTGTAAAACATGGCAAGATCTCTGGGTTGTCATCCTCCCGAGTCTGTATGGAGTCATATGAACAGGAGCTGATATTGAAGGACACACAGTGATGCCCACAGAAACAGGGAGACTGGAGGAAGACATGGGGAGCAGGGATGGGGTGGGGGATGAGCCCAGACAAAAAATTTAAAAGGCAAGAAAAAAGAAAGAAAAACTTACCATTATCTGAAGACTTTGGGGGAATGTATGGGAATGGAAACATGTGTATAAAGAAAATCCATCGAAAGAAGAACCACAGAGGAGCTTCCCACGTCCCCAGCTCCCTCTGTGGGCTCTCAGTGGAAGGATGGCTTTTCTGTGAACATGTGACTCCTTTCTCCTGGGCAGGTACGAACTCAAGCTGGCCATTCCTGAAGGGAAACAAATTGTTCTTTACCCTGACAAGGATGAACCTAAATATATCCTGAACATCAAGAGGGGCATCATCTCTGCTCTTCTGGTTCCCCCAGAGACAGAAGAGGACCAACAAGAGTTGTTCCTGGTGAGAATCTTAGACGTTGATGATAGTGGACTTTTCAAAGTCCTCTTCACATGTCAGAGGCCAGCCTCAGCTTAGATAAAATACACTGCCTGTTGATGAGATATATAGAAGTTACATGGGGAACCCTAGATTGGTATGAGTATCAGGGGTCATAGTTCCCCATGTCCCCGAGCTTACTGATAGACATCCTTTAACATTTTGATGGGGTTGGGTCTAATTTTAAACCTTTTCCTGCGACTTTTAACTGCTCCACTAGCTACGGTTCAGGATTCTTTTTCCTGTGTATTTTAGACACCCAGCAGATTATTTTAAGTCAATCTCGGTGAGAATGCAATGTATTTCAAGCACAAGAAAATTCCTGAGCTCTGCCTATGCTCTGAGCTCTCAACTCTACTACGTTTGGGCAATAGAGGCTCATTCTGCCTGGTCCTGCCCTTAAAACCAACCCTCATGTGTCTGCCCACCCCCCCCAATATCAGCTAGCCAGGCTCAGCAATGCTATCCTCTGCCTGGAAGCAAAGAAAACTCCCTCAATCCATCTCCCCCCTGCCTCTATGCCCAGATGTCTTTCTGAGTCCCTCTCAAGCACCCGGTGGTGTTCTCCCACACTGAGTGTACCTAACCATATCTTGGGCTCCCACAGGATACCGTGTATGGAAACTGCTCAACTCAGGTTACCGTGAATTCAAGAAAGGGAACCGTACCAACAGAAATGTCCACAGAGAGAAACCTGCAGCAATGTGACGGCTTCCAGCCCATCAGTACAAGTGTCAGCCCTCTCGCTCTCATCAAAGGCCTGGTGAGTCTCAAACCACATCATCATACACATTCTGGAATGTTCTAGCTAGTAGAAATCTCTGAGAAGAGCCTGCCCAGCTTATCCATTACATAGAACTTTAGTGAGACCCTGAAAACCAGAAATGAGAAGGACTGACCAGGCGGAAGGGCTATTAGAAATTATCCCAGGACTGGTTCTGGGTTCTGGACTCCAACCTCAAAGCTCGGGCCATCCTGCTCTCCTTCTGTCACAGCACCAACCATCTTCCTGTGTAACCCTAAGATGATAAACCTGTCACTTCTCTTCCCTTTTGGGTCTGTCACTTAGGACAAGAGTTGGTTATCCTGAGCAAGTGCACTCTACAGAACTTATGAGGCCTATGTTCTTTCATTTCCCTCGGGCCATGAAGTGACATGAATGTGTCTCAGCTTCCTGTTCTCCCATCCCAAGTAGAGCTAAAGCCCTCAAGGTCCCACCTAAGCTTCCATTTCACAGCCCCCACATAGTGCTACACGGGGTCCTATGGTGCATGTTCCCAGAGTTTGCCCAGTCCCTGCAACACATTCTAGAACATGAGTCACAGGTTGTCTCAGTCAACATGAACTACTGAACAATTCCTGCCATCCTTGCCAATCTTCTTGGACTTTGTCCTTGAAGTAGAAAGAGATGGTCTGATGACCATGAGGGCCAGAGTTAGACAAGGCCAATGCACTGACTTGGTATCTCCTCTTAGAGTCTGCTCTGTGTTCATCCTTATTCTGGGTAGAACTAAGAGAAAGAGAGGAAGACAGAGAAAAAAAGAGGAAATCAGATGAACTATGGGCAGCCTCCCCTCAAGGTGCTTCCAGACTAACATGGCAACAAAGTTTATACATCCACCAGTAAGGGACATACTATAATTGGTAAAAAAAAAAAAAAAAAAAAAAAAAAAAACTGAGTTATGCAGAGAAGCAGCCCTGGGCCTGACGAGGAAAGATCAAGCATCTCCCATTCTCCTATTGCACTGGGCAGAGTCATAGATGTGGAAGAAAGCTGAAAAACTAAAAAGCTTTTATAGATGGAAGCTTCGAGGTATACATGTGCATGGGATGCAGGGTACATGTTATACATGATGGACACTCCACTGGGATGGAGTTTCATCCTTGAGTGTGCTGTCTTATGTCTCCTTGGCTAATGTCAGTTGTTGAGTTCTCTTCCTTTCACTGAGTTCACTAGTGCTGCAGACTTCTATCCTCTACTTCCTTGAAGACAATGCTCTATGGCAGAAGAGTCAGCTTGAAATCCCAGGGACTAATCGGAATGCTTTCCTCTGATCCTGTGCACAGGTCCACCCCTTGTCAACTCTTATCAGCAGCAGCCAAACTTGCCAGTACACCCTGGATCCTAAGAGGAAGCATGTGTCTGAAGCTGTCTGTGATGAGCAGCATCTTTTCCTGCCTTTCTCCTACAAGTAGGTTACCTGCTGCTTCCAATGCCCATCATTTATTGGGATTGTGGAGCTGTCCACCGGAGTGCCCAGTTCCAGACTAGGATGGGCTTAGAGGAAGCTGTGGAAGGTACTGGGCAGAGGCTGTCATCTCTGTCCTGCTTTTAAGATCACAGGGAATTTGCCAGAAAGATCTTAAGCAAGTGGAACAATTTGAGACCAACAAAAGGTATCTCAGACTCAGACCGTAAGGGCTTCTAGATCCAGGAAAAAAATATATATATGAATTGTTCATTGCATGATGCTCTAGTTTAAAAGAGCTTCGTGAAGGATTTGGGATTTCCCAACAGAGACTTATATATCCAAATCCATATTAAAAACGGACATTCAATTAACATTCTTTAGAGAATTGCTATGTCCGTGAGACTGAGTTGTGGGAGTTAGGAAAGAGTTTTAAGGCTGGGCTATAGTCCCAACCCTTTTTGGAATTCTAGATTGGTGTAAAGTATAATAAGAGATAATCAGTGTGAGCAGGAAGTGGCAGGCACCACCCATTGGAGGCTCGAGATGTATGGATTTCAACATCCTTTGAAAGGTGGGCAGAATGGGGAAAGAGGAATAGATGGAGACCTTTCAACTTGAAAAGAATAATGTTATCCCAAGAACTGGTCACCCATGATGCAATGTAACTTCCTGTGTTACCAGGAATAAGTATGGGATCATGACACGTGTTACACAGAAACTGAGTCTTGAAGACACACCTAAGATCAACAGTCGCTTCTTCAGTGAAGGTAAGACTTTATGTCCCCTGAATGCCATGAAATCTATCCACAGGGTGTCATTCATGGCTGAGCTCTTAGTGTGTTCCCTGTTGAATGTCTGCAGACCAATAAGTAATGTGGCCTCTGGTGCTCTGGCCATTGGACTACAACTATCAAGAGAGCATTTCAGAGGATGTCAAAGGATTGTGAGACAAAGGAAAGGGAGGCAATATCCAACTGTCTGGTAGTTTATGAGTAAGAAACTGGAAGACTGAGTTGAATGTGATCACTCTGGTAGCACTGACAACATCATACATTTATAAAACTCAGACCCATTCCAGATGATGTTGGGCCAGCAGAAAAGGAACTTCAGAGTCAGGCCAGGTAGTAATCTAAGGAATTGATCTTTAGAGCTAAAAAGAACTTGAAAGAATTTTAGTCTAACCCCAGGGCAGCAACACTTTGTATATTTGTCTGTCAACACTTGTATTTGTGCATTAATTTATTGTTTTCTTGGTTGGTAGATCCTGTGAGTTCAGAGGGTGGAGACACATGCTTATACGTCCATCCCATAGACTAGTGGTTCTCAACCCGTGTTTCATTATCCCTTTGGGATCAAATGTCCCTTTCACAGAAGTTGCCTAAGACCCTCAGAAAACCCAGATATTTACATTATGATTCATAACTAACAAAAATGCAGTTATGGGGTAGCAATGAAAATAGTTTTATTGTTGGGGGTTTCTACAACATGAGGAGTTGTTATAGGGTCACAACTTTAGGAAGGTTGAAAACCACTGCCAAAGAAGGAAATGACACACTGTAAGGCTTAATGAGGTAGTTTCAGTCATAGAATGAGTGCCTAAGTCTAGTCAAAGTCAACACTATAGCTCATTTCCATGAGCTAATGGGACTACAGGAGAGTATCCCTTCTCCATAGGCTCCTATTGGAAGAATTGATAGGTGAGGACCACTGAGTTTAGCCTTGGTGTTGCCATGGCAGCAGCAGAGCTTCCTAGCCATTCAGTATAGCACAAGATGATCTGATGCCAGATTCACACAAACTTGGATTCAACTCCAGGTTGACCTCACACTCCTAGAGAGTTCTTGGGTAAGAATTCTCGAAGTAATAGGACTAAAGAAATGGCTTATCGGTTAAGATCACGTGTTGTTCTTCCAGAGGACCTGAGTTCAGTTCCTAGAACTCGCACTGGATGGCTCACAAGTTCCTGAAACTCCAACTTAAAGGGATCTGTTTTGCCCTTTGTGGGTACCTGCATTTATGCACACAAATCCATACAGAGATACAGATAAATTAAAAAATAAGATTTTTGGAAGAATTATCAAATTATGTTGCTCTCTTATTTCCCTTAGCCTCTCATTAAGTTGTAGAACATTCCCCTTCAAAAAGACAATGAGTGAATGAAAATACCCATCTCAGAGTCTGATGTCCAATAGGAGTTGATGACATAATCACTGCCTTTTCTTTTCCCCTCTGCTGATACCTATGCCATTTCCAGTTTGCAGTCCACAGAGACATTCAGCTACATACAGAAGTAAAACTACCTTGGCACTTCTCTTCTTCCAGGTACCAACCGGATGGGTCTGGCCTTTGAGAGCACCAAGTCCACGTCATCCCCAAAGCAGGCTGATGCTGTTTTGAAGACCCTTCAAGAACTGAAAAAATTGTCCATCTCAGAGCAGAATGCTCAGAGAGCAAATCTCTTCAATAAACTGGTTACTGAGCTGAGAGGCCTCACTGGTGAAGCAATCACATCCCTCTTGCCACAGCTGATTGAAGTGTCCAGGTAGTTCTCTAAAGGTTACAAATCAAATTATCAAATGACCTGTGAAAGCTACAGAACCTTTAGCCCAAGAATCTTGGGAACTATTGAATTGTTAATTCACATAACCAGTTAATTGGCTAATACCTACTGCCTGGTGAACCGTCATCTAAGTTGCTTAGAGTTTTGTAGGCAAGAGACACACAGCATGAAGGTATACATGTATCCAGGTGCTAACATACAAGAGCACTGTATAACTCTAACATTTTATGGGCATCTTCTAATTCCTAACTCCATTGTGAGCACCATAAGGACCTCCATTGAACCTTTAAGGCTAGCAGATAAACAGAATGATTTCTCCACTTGCTGTACAGATAATACTTGTTCTATGTGCTAAGAAGCTTCACAGGAGGGACTGGGGCCAGGAATAGCCCATGTTTCTGCTGACAAGGCACAGTCTACGTTCCCACAAAAGGACAGTGATAACAGTACTCATTGGCTTCAGGTCTGGGTCCTTTGGCTTCCCTCCATGATGTTTCTGTAGTGGTAGCATCCCTAGGGAAGACATCGTGGAGGAAGTCATCAGGATTACTGGACTCCAAGCTATAGTGTGAAAGATGGTTAGCTCTGTGTAGTGAAAATGGCTGTGTAAGTACTCTCCTGGCAGAGGATATGCCAGGTGCTGAGAATACTGGATTTGTCATGAGGGTCCTCTGTGTAACTCTCTCTCTATGTCTCTTCTCAGCCCCATCACTTTACAAGCCTTGGTTCAGTGTGGACAGCCACAGTGCTATACTCACATCCTCCAGTGGCTGAAAACTGAGAAGGCTCACCCCCTCCTGGTTGACATTGTCACCTACCTGATGGCTCTGATCCCAAATCCCTCAACACAGAGGCTGCAGGAAATCTTTAATACTGCCAAGGAGCAGCAGAGCCGAGCCACTCTGTATGCACTGAGCCACGCAGTTAACAGGTGAGACTCCACCTTGCCTTACATCTCTTGTCCTGAGAGAAAAGGAACCCTCAAATCTCTGCTTCATGTTGGCACTTTCTCCACCTTTAAATCCTAGCACTTTCTCCCATTTTTCTATTGCTCAATTTGAGAGAGACAGTTTGAAATAAGAATTAACAAACACGAGTTTGGATTTTAAAAAAGGTTTAACTATCCCTCTCACTTTTTTTTTTAACTTGGTAGCTATTTTGATGTGGACCATTCAAGGAGCCCAGTTCTGCAGGATATCGCTGGTTACCTGTTGAAACAGATCGACAATGAATGCACGGGCAATGAAGACCACACCTTCTTGATTCTGAGGGTATTCTCGCCGTATTTCACGTTATATACATCATTTCAAAAATGGCCATCCTGGAAAGCCCTTATTTCTGCACTGAGATGAGCTCTTGTTTCATTTCTTCAATGAAGGTCATTGGAAATATGGGAAGAACCATGGAACAAGTAATGCCAGCCCTCAAGTCCTCAGTCCTGAGCTGTGTACGAAGTACAAAACCATCTCTGCTGATTCAGAAAGCTGCTCTCCAGGCCCTGAGGAAGATGGAACTGGAAGATGAGGTAAAGTTCTCTGTGTGGTCCTAAGAGTGAAAGTTGATGCTGATCAACAAGATTCAGGAAGTGTAAAGACAACCCATTGTCTGGTTCACCAACTGGGTTTCCCAGGACCATCCTCTTTGTGTTAGTTCCAGTAAACACATTGACATCCTAGTACTTTGTGAACATGAAAGACACACTACGTTGCAGCTAATTCACGAGGTAGAACACATATTTTTTTTGCTACACGCTACCCTACAACTAAACTGATCATCATCTCATCTTAGGGAAACATTGGTTCTACCCGATCAAATTCAATAGTGAATTTGATCTTACCTTAGGTGGAAAAAAAAACAGACCATTAAACCGTCTTATGCAAACTTACTATCACTTTCCATCTTTTTCCTTATTAAAATAATCTTATTTAGATAATAATCTAATTGTCTAGTAACTAGACAATTAGAAATAATCTACATTAAGACAAATTGCGCTTAAGTGGCAGATCTACACGCAAGTCATAAGTTGGTCATGATTCCTGTGCTGTAGTGCGATTGAGTTCAGCACATATTCTATTCAAATCTTCTGGGGACCATTCCTTGGGCTGGTCACCCTGGGGGACACTGAAGAAGACTAGGTATCAGCATTTGCAGCCACTTGAGAAAGAAATTAGACTTCTCATGAACATGCATTGGCAGACATGCCAGCCAGCATCCACCAGATATGCTCTGTCTTGACCAAAAGAAAGCCATCTCAATATATCTTCCAATGCAGGTCCGGACGATCCTTTTTGATACATTTGTAAATGGTGTCGCTCCCGTGGAGAAGAGACTGGCTGCCTATCTCTTGCTGATGAAGAACCCTTCCTCATCAGATATTAACAAAATTGCCCAACTTCTCCAATGGGAACAGAGTGAGCAGGTGAAGAACTTCGTGGCATCTCACATTGCCAACATCTTGAACTCGGAAGAACTGTATGTCCAAGAGTAAGTGAGAACCATTTTCCCCCATCAGCCACTGAAAATCCTGGGCTGGGACACCAATTCCCCCATTCTGTCACTGCCTGTCTTCATGGATACTTAAAGTGATGTGCACAGACCTTGAACCAAATTTTTGGGCCATATAAGTCCATATACCTTAGTTGCCATTAGGAATTCATATATGCTTGGGACATGAGGTGAGTATAGACAAGTGACATAGGGTTCTGACTCAAAGTCTACTTTTTCTTTTCATTTAGTCTGAAAGTTTTGATCAAAAATGCTCTGGAGAATTCTCAATTTCCAACGATCATGGACTTCAGAAAATTTTCCCGAAACTATCAGATTTCCAAATCTGCTTCTCTCCCAATGTTCGACCCAGTCTCAGTCAAAATAGAAGGGAATCTTATATTTGATCCAAGCAGTTATCTTCCCAGAGAAAGCTTGCTGAAAACAACCCTCACAGTCTTTGGACTTGCTTCACTTGATCTCTTTGAGGTAAGTGTGACTGAAGGAGCTCAGAGTCGTTTGCCCATTCTGTGCAATACCGTCTGTCTCCACTAGGGGTCATCTGAAACATGAGTCCTTAGACTATATAGAGAGAAAGTTATGTCTCAGAGCAATCCCTGGAACCCAACCCTGGAAAAATGTCTCCACATGATTCCTCCCCCATCAAACCCTGCATCTGATCCCAACTCTGAATCCTTAATTATTTATCCTTTCTGGTCCTTAGTGATGTCTTCTAGCATCTGAGGTTTAAGTAAACAACTTCCATCAAGTGTTTCTGCTATGTTCATCCGCTGCCTGTTTAATTACATGAGCTTAAATGGCTGGGATGGGGGAGACAGGAGCTGCCGTACAACCAAAAGTCTAATGGCATATTTTGCCTGGTTCTCTTTCTCAGATTGGTTTAGAAGGAAAAGGGTTTGAGCCAACACTAGAAGCTCTTTTTGGTAAGCAAGGATTCTTCCCAGACAGTGTCAACAAGGCTTTGTATTGGGTCAATGGCCGAGTTCCAGATGGTGTCTCCAAGGTCTTGGTGGACCACTTTGGCTATACTACAGATGGCAAGCATGAACAGGTATGTGTTTGTTAAATAACTTTTTTTTAAAGGGAAGTGTTGGGTTTCACTGCCAGACCTTCATCACTATGCCTAGAAGCAATTAAAGTTTTACCTGCCTGAAATGGTCACTGTGACTATATATTAGACACTTTGATGGGACTAAGAAAGACTCAGTGTCCTCTAGAGATAAGGGACTCTTGGAAATGTAGTGGGAACAAGGTCGACTAGAGGCACTCCAGTGAATGATGAAGAGTGTGCCACATCAGACAAGAGTTTGGATTCACACCAAGCCATGCCCCTTAGGAAGATTGCCAATCTGTTTCTAGATAACAATCCATAGCTCACATCACCACTTAATGACTACATGAAATAAGTTACATGGCCCATGATATTATTACTGATTGTTCAATAAGCAGACAATTGTAAATTTTAAGCTAGTATTTTCATCATTATTAACAACTTTTCTTCACCTGTCACTCACATCAGTGCATTGTCCAGTGAGAACAAAGTTCACCTTGAAGCTGGCAAGGAACTCTTATTTTAAGGAGTAGAAACTAGATTGTACATGCTGGAGTTTCTTACTGTTCTGACTGTTTGAACTCAGAGTATAGTCTGTGTGATTGGCACCATAAAAAAAAAACAAACAAACAACAACAAAACTATACACACTTGTTAGAAATGATGGTTCTTGGGTTTACCCAAGTTCTACTGAATCAGACCCCATTTTAACAAGATCCCAGGGAACATGGGTGTGTATTTAAGGTTTAGAAGTAGGGCCATAGCTTGTTTTCAAGTGTTAACTTGTGGTTAACTTCTGATTTCTGACCTCCACCAAAAGCTGATCCATTTGGGATCTTCTTCCTGATGCTCTTGGAGCTGTGTGTTTGTTTGTTTGTTTGTGTCTAGTTGTGGATCTGCAGTCGCATGTTTTTCACACTTCCATCTGATCTATACAATAGCCACCTTTTCTCAAGAAATCCCTAGCATTCATTCCTAGGAAAGGGATAGTGGGCTAAGCAAGGAAGGGGATCAGAGATCAGCCTAACTTAAGGATCCCTATGGATCCTGGCATCCTGGAGAACAGGAGTTCCCCTAATTATCCTTCAACTCAAGCATTGTTTTGAAAACACTCCTATCCCTGAAAAGTGCTTGTGACTCTCTATTTCTGTTTAGAAGAGGTCTCCTTCACTAAAAGGTGGGGCTCAGTTCTTATACCTGTCCTGTTTTTTGATCATGCTTGCTGTGAAGCTGTGAGTTTGAGTACACCACAGCTGTGCCAAATAGACTGACCTGAGGAATCTGTAACTGTTGGGCATAACTGGTGTCTCATTTGATATTTTGTTACTAAAATCCTAGGACATGGTGAATGGAATCATGCCCATTGTGGACAAGTTGATCAAAGATCTGAAATCTAAAGAAATTCCTGAAGCCAGGGCCTATCTCCGCATCCTAGGAAAAGAGCTAAGCTTTGTCAGACTCCAAGACCTCCAAGTCCTGGGGAAGCTGTTGCTGAGTGGTGCACAAACTTTGCAGGGAATCCCCCAGATGGTAAGTGACCCAGGTCTTATCTGAGTTCTCACTGTCTAGCCAGGTTCTTCTTAGATCCACCACCCTCACAAACATGAGAACGTTTTTGGATAGCCTTCAAAACACAAGTTTGCCCCGAATATCAGTAAAGGGGACTTTTGATGGCTAAGAAGGGCATTCAATCAACCAAGTTTGACCTGATTGGAAGACTGACCTGGCTTCGGACCCCAGAAACTACATTTAAAAAGCATATGGTGGTGACATACTCTGATCATTTAAGCACTGGGAAGGCAGCCACAGGTAGATCCTTTGCACTTAACGGCAGAGCTGCCTAGCCAAATCAGCAAGCTCCAAGTCAAACTGAGAGATGCAGTATCCTAAAACCAAAGATGAACAGTGTTCTGAGGAATTACACCAGTGGTTAACATGGGCTACACACACATAGATATACATACACATGCATGCACATGGACACCCAAATACATATGCACACACGTAAACATGCATATACATGTATACACTGTCTTCAAAGGGAAAGTGGCTGGGGAGGTAGCTCAGTGGGTAAAGCAGTTTCTATGTAAGCATGAGGGCCTGACACTGAATCTCCAACACCTGAGTAAAAGCCAGGCACAGACATTCCCATAATGGTCCAAGGGCTGAGGCAGGCAGATTCTGGAGCTCATTGGTCAGCTAGGCTGTCTAAAACAGGGAAGCTTCAGTGAGAGTCCTTGCCAAAGAACAGAGAATGGTAAAGAAAACCACCTAACATTAACTTCTGGCCTCACAGTTAAATGCATAAGTACACATAAGGGCATATGCACACACACACACACACACACACACACACACACACACATACACACACACACACATACACCCTATATGCACAAAACTCTACTTAAGAAGATGATAATGATTCTTATTATCTAAAAAACTGGTACCACTTGGAAACAAAGTCATCATAATAGTTGTATCTTCCGAGCATATTAGTTTGATCTCTTATTTTTATTAGAAAACAATTTTCAGCATACCTTCCTCCACCTAGGCTGGCAGCTTTTGCAAATATTGAAAATGATACAATAATTATGAAATAAAGTTTTTAGCAAACTGTAACCCACTATTGACATTTGTGTTATATCTACATTCTATAAATGTATCATAAAAAGGGGGAAAGATGCGAACGTGTTCCCTATGATTAGATAAATAATCATGTTTGCTTGAAGAGCAGGGGTCTCGAGAGCTGGGGGTGTAGCTCAGTGACACAGGGGTCACCTAGCACTGAAAACCCTGGATTCCATCCCATGCACTTTGAAAGGAAGAAAGAAAAAGAACCCAAGTCTCAAGTCCTTTTGTGGGAATGTTATATAAAATAAAGCAAGATTTGATGGATATCAACACAGACACTGCCTCATAGCCACTAGCTTTCCCAAAGTTGATTTTACCATAATACACTTCTGGTAAAATCTCATTTGCAATCAAATTTTTACAGGAGGAGAATAATGTCATGCATCATACTTAAAGTTCATAAAGCTGTGAGGTTCAGCTAGGGACCTCTAAATCAGCAAGCTGATTAATGACGTGACATTCAAGCCAGAGAAACTGCTTATGCCTGATGTGTTGACACCAGTAACCATGAGCTTACATTCAGCAGATCCTCCAAATAATTAAAATGTACTAGCGTCCCTCTCTCTAAATAAATGCTGTGAGGCATTTAGACCAGATTTAACACCACTCACCCACATCCAGCTTACTGGAAACTGTTGTCTCTCATTGGATTTTCAGGTTGTACAGGCCATCAGAGAAGGGTCAAAGAATGACTTGTTTCTCCACTACATCTTCATGGACAATGCCTTTGAGCTCCCCACTGGAGCAGGGTTACAGCTGCAAGTGTCCTCGTCTGGAGTCTTCACCCCCGGGATCAAGGCTGGTGTAAGACTGGAATTAGCCAACGTAAGACTCTGCATTCATCTCAATCAAATCAATGACTGTCTCTTTTCCTTCGGGGTGGGATTCCTGACCACATGTCAAGCTCCACTTCAAGGCAAAGAGCATCATGATTGCAATCTTCTTGCTAATTTTTATGAGGAATTTTAGGATTCTACCAGCACATATCATCTCTCAACATCTCTACTTGAGATGCCGTAATAGAAAGAGAAACCAGCTGCTCTCTCAATGAATGAAGACCCTAGTTATCTTTATATCTGATAGTGCTTAAAGTTAGTTCAGGCTCTTCCTAACCCTAGGAAATGCACCATAGCTCTGGAGGAAATGAATGTTTCAGCTTTTCTTCCTAAAAGCACATTTGTGGTCCTTGTGGTCAAAATTAGCAGAGGCATTTGCCAGGTTTCAGGAAGAGGGGCTGAGGCTGTCTACCAGGGTGCCGAGGCACTGCATAAAACTCAACAGGTCACCTTCTGACTTCCAGATACAGGCAGAGCTAGTGGCAAAGCCCTCTGTGTCCTTGGAGTTTGTGACAAATATGGGCATCATCATCCCAGACTTCGCTAAGAGCAGTGTCCAGATGAACACCAACTTCTTCCACGAGTCAGGCCTGGAGGCGCGAGTGGCCCTGAAGGCTGGGCAGCTGAAGGTCATCATTCCTTCTCCAAAGAGGCCAGTCAAGCTGTTCAGTGGCAGGTAATTCTGTTCCCAATGTCTAGCTGGCATATTTAAAAGGAAGAATTGGGTGTGGATCTGCAGAAGTTAGCCAGGCTAGACAACAATTGGGTAACACAAGTTCCTGGGAAACAGGAGAAGATTGCTTTTGACTCTACACATTTCACTAAAGATTTTTATGCCTCTCTTTATCACACTTAGCCTCTGCTGGTGAGTCAGTAGCTATGTGGCTATGGAGTTCTGTTTAATTTCATAATCACATGATTATGGGAACCAGCCTTACATTAAGAATTCCACTTTGAATGGTATCCTCAGCGCATTCGTTTCCTTGCTTGGAAATAACACTTAATTGCCTCGTTTGTATCAATTTTGTTGAAGGAGACGCACAAGGACCCTGATCCTCCAGATTTTAATTCTCCAAGGAAGGCATGCACTTAAGGAGATGACAGTAATGAGTCACAGGCTGGTTGAGAGGAAGAGTAGTATACTTTGAAATGAAGCCTATGAGAGTCAGAATGCTTTCTAAAAGCCTATGTCAGAGTTACTCAAGCAAAGGAGAAAGGGAGTGCGCGTCCATGCAAGGAGTACAGTATTTGTAATGGCCTCAAAGATAAAGAAAATGGCTGAAAGAGCTAAGATGAGCTGAGTTAGTAAAGAACACAGGAAGCATATGGAAGCTATAGTGGGAAAGGGGAGTCCATCCTGGACCATGACTAAGTCCCTGGAAAGCATGTGGACTCTTCTGAAGCCAAAGGAATTGAGAAGTATAATTAGGATGAGCTAGGGGAGCAAAAAAGGTAAAAAGGAAATAGGACTGGAGAGCTGTTAGAAGTTAGAACTGAAAGGAGACCGGGGGGGGGGGGGTGTTGTATTAGATGAACGTTTGTGGGGCAGAGCGAGGTTAAGCTCTAGAAATTGTGAGGAAGTAAAACATTGAGTGTCTGACGATTGACTGGTTATGGGGTAAAGAGAAAGAAGAGAGGGGAGTGATGGGACCTTCATTGAAATAGGAAACAGAGACAGAGGGAGAGAGAGGAGGAGAGGGAGAAAAGGACAGGGAAGGGGGAAGAAAGGAGAGAGAGAGAGAGAGAGAGAGAGAGAGAGAGAGCGAGCTGTAGCTTGGAGTGAGATGGTGGATTGCTACTGTGAAACAACTAATTTAAACTAACTAGCTGGCAAATAGATCTATGGGTTTGAGCCTAATAAAGAGATAAGCACAGAGATGCAAGACAGAACAACAGTTTGTATAAGACAAGAATCGAGAAACTAGGTCCAGAACATGGACAATATAGACATGTGAAATGGAGGTGGAGTTAAATAAGAAACAGTGCTAAGGGGTGCAAAGTGGACATAACCTAAACAGATTGTCACTGGCGCCTCAGGAAAGCTTAGCTTAAGACACCACCAAAAGTAGGGATGGAGATCCTGAAGAAAGCACATATTCCAAAGAAGAAACTTGGGCATGGGTAAAATTGGTTCTATTTTTTTTTTTTCATCTTTAAAGTACATCTCTAAAGTGTCATGAAGTTTAAAGAGGTTAAATTCTAGTATCTCAGTCTGGACAGGAGTAAGCATCTCTATAGAACACTTCTGAGGGGTAAAGGAAGTTAAAGAACACACACAGTGCCATTGCAAGCATTTCAGAAGCATAAGGTGGGGGAGTCAGTGTAAGGTGTTAAGGTATTTGGAGAGAACAATGAAAGGAGAAAAAACTCTTGGTTGTGAAGGAGACAAAATAGGGCTAAGAAGGAAAGAAAGAGATATGTAGTGGAGGGGTCAGGGTGTTTGGTGCACAGGTGACAACACTTGAGTGTGCTAGTACAAAGAACTCAGACTGTAAGAAACCTTGCATGTGAAAAAGGCAGAGTTCCCACTTGTCTGCCTGTATCCAACTCCTCTCTCCAAGCTTCTCTTTCCAACATAAACTGGGAATCTCAGATCTGCAGTGGAGGGATGAAAGGTAATGCAGACAAAGAAGCCAGTGTTACATCAGAAAACTGGGAGTCCTTAACAATCATGTGATTGATGCTCTTTGGACTCATAGCTGCTTCTCAGTAAACCAAGTAACTTGAGGTGGGTTTGAACAAGAGAGAGGGGTAGAGAATGGAGCGTGTGCCTGATGAGAGTCAGCACTAAGCATTTCAGTTTATGATGCAAAAACAACTCCACCTTCTCATTCTTTGCCAGCAACACACTGCATCTGGTCTCTACCACCAAAACAGAAGTGATCCCACCTCTGGTTGAGAACAGGCAGTCCTGGTCAACTTGCAAGCCTCTCTTCACTGGAATGAACTACTGTACCACAGGAGCTTACTCCAACGCCAGCTCCACGGAGTCTGCCTCTTACTACCCACTGACAGGGGACACAAGGTGAGAGATTCTCAGTGCTCACCTAGCATCTAATTGCCATCTACCTGGAGGAACAAAAAGAAAAATACCAAGGATTGTAGGTCCATGTTACCAACCTTAAGAGCTCACATCATCTTTTAGGAGCTTCAAACAGTGGTCCTCTGGTCAACATTTTGGGTTCCTCCCTTCATGCACTGGGTAAGGTGGTTGCAGTAGGGTCTAGTCTGTCCATTCTTTTTCAGGGTCCCTAGACCCATTGTATAAGCTTTGTAATGCTGACCAGTGTGCTCAAAGACATCACAATGCATTGGGGCTCATCCTCATCTTCTACTCCCATTCTCGCTACTTGGTTTTAGCATGACAGGTACGGGTCAACATTTCAGCTTATCCAAAAGCCCCAGGGATGCTTGCTCTTGGGAGCTTCCCTTGTCCAAGGCTTTGGAGGAAGATTAAGTAGAACCATTAGGAGCATGAGATGACGTTAAAACTATAACATCGTTGCAATGCGTGAGGCTGGATTGTTGGAGGGATATTATTATCATCTATAAAAGAGCTAATAGTTACCGGATGTAATGTGACATCTTTAGGTATGAGCTGGAGCTGAGGCCCACGGGAGAAGTGGAGCAGTATTCTGCCACTGCAACCTATGAACTCCTAAAAGAGGACAAGTCTTTGGTTGACACATTGAAGTTCCTAGTTCAAGCAGAAGGTGGGTATCCCAAATGAGCCTGCTATATCTCTGCCTCAGTCTTGCGTTCTGGACTTTCAAAGGGGACACCTTTATGATGATACATTAGACAAATATTTCCTGAGTTCCCAGCAAGTGTCAGGCCTTTCTTAGAACTGAGGCTAGAAATGAAGTCTTCACCTCCGTGGAAGATATAGTAAACAGCCAAACAAGTACTCATAATGTCAAAAACAGTGGTGAGGAGAGAAAACGGGATAGAAGGCTCTAGTCCAGTGGTTCTCAACCTTCCTGAAGCTTACGACCCTTTAATATAGTTCCTTAAGTTGTGGTGACACCCAACCATAAAATTATTTTCATTGCTACCTCACAACTATAATTCTTCTACTGCTGTGAGTCCTAATGTAAATACCTGAGATGTAACTACACCCCAAAGGGTCATGACCCACAGGTAGAGAACCTCCGTTCTAGGACATAGTAGATGTGGAGAAAAGAGGATGGTGGAAACTGTAAAGAGAATGATAGGGGAATTTTCATCAGTAGGTAATGTGAAATTTGTTTGTTTGTTGTATTTGTTTTTTTGTTTGTTTTTTGTTTTGTTTTGAGACAGGGTCTCCCTGTATAGCTCTGGCTGTCCTGGAACTCACTCTGTAGACCAGGATGGCCTCAAACTCAGAAATCCACCTGTCTCTGCCTAACTAAGTGCTGGGATTAAAGGCATACTTTACCACTACTCAAAATTTGTTTTAAAAAGAGAAACTCTCTTGTGAGACTATGCCGGGGCCTAGCAAACACAGAAGTGGATGCTCACAGTCAGCTATTGGATGGATCACAGGGCCCCCAATGGAGGAGCTAGAGAAAGTACCCAAGGAGCTAAAGGGATCTGCAACCCTATAGGTGGAACAACATTATGAACTAACCAGTACCCCTGAGCTCTTGACTCTAGCTGCATATGTATCAAAAGATGGCCTAGTTGGCCATCAGTGGAAAGAGAGGCCCATTGGACTTGCAAATTTTATATGCCCCAGTACAGGGGAACGCCAGGGCCAAAAAGTGGGAGTGGGTGGGTAGGGGAGTGGGGGGGGGGTATGGGGGACTTTTGGGATAGCATTGGAAATGTAAATGAGGAAAATACCTAATAAAATATATTAAAAAAAAGAGAGAGAAATAGGGAACTATGAACAGTGATAGGATGGAGAGGAGAGAAAAGAGTTACAGGCTAGGGGACCAGAATAGGCAAATACTCTGAGGTTGGAACATGTTGAGGAAAGATGGCAAGGGGGCAGAACTGAAAATCTAGTGTGTAAGTGATTTTAGTAATCCAGAAAGAAGAGGAGGTGTCTGAATTAGATTAAATTTTCTTTTTTTGGGGGGGGGGTGTTGGGGGGGTTTACGAGACAGGGTTTCTCTGTGTAGTCCTGGATGTCCTGGGACTTGCTCTGTAGACCAGGCTGGCTAGACTAAATTTTCAGGATATTAGACCAGTAGTGGGGAAATAAGGCAGCAGATACAGGTCCAGGATGTGATGAGCAGCTGTGGAAAGAGAGGGTTGGGAAGGCAGTAAGGCAAGAATGATGAATGATGACAGAGATGTGAGGAGTCATCCTATCCTTCCTAAATATTGAGGAATGAGAGCTAGCATTCCCTGAATATCTGAGCATTGCCTACCTCAGGTCTTTGCCCACTTGCCCCCTTCCCACCAGAAGTCATCATGGCTTATTAGTCCTCTCTTCACCATGGTCTTGCCCATATACCATTTATCATACCACATACCACAACAGAAAGACAATTTGTGACCATCATGTAGGAAATAGCCCCTCTTCTGTTCCTCTCTACCTCTTGTCCTCATAGCCCATTTCCCATATCTTTATGATATTTACTGCCATCTAACACAGGTAACTGATTTGCTTACTGTCTGCAGAACCCACTGACAACTAGAAGATGAGCTGTATGAGAGCTGGGTTCACCAATGCCGAGAACAGTCCCTAGCTCATGATAAGCCACCAGTAAATACTTGAAAATTGAGTTAATGGATAATACATAGTCAATTGAAAAAATCTTAACCAGTATTGTTGAAACCCACAGTAGTCAGGGTCTTGCAGCTTTCTCTCTGCTTCCTTTTTCTTTGCATAACCTCACAGTACCCATCTCTTGACTCTCCCATGCTCTTTCAGGAGTGCAGCAGTCTGAAGCTACTGTACTGTTCAAATATAATCGGAGAAGCAGGACCTTATCTAGTGAAGTCCTAATTCCAGGGTTTGATGTCAACTTCGGGACAATACTAAGAGTTAATGATGAATCTGCTAAGGACAAAAACACTTACAAACTCATCCTGGACATTCAGAACAAGAAAATCACTGAGGTCTCTCTCGTGGGCCACTTGAGGTAAGGGACGGTTTAAGAGACATAAGCTGATCTAGAGGCCCTGGTGGCGCCTTGCTATCTTCTTCAAACTTTATATCTGCCCACAGCAGGGACACCTCTGCTATACAGTCTACCTGAAAATATAGTTCTCAACATTTTCACCCTTGGCTCATACTCAGCTGGACATTTCTATTATTCAACAAGTACTTGTTATCTATTTATCAAGTATTTGCTAGGTGAATTAAAAATTCTCACGCCAGGTGTGGTGGCGCACGCCTTTATTCCCAGCACTTGGGAGGCAGAGGCAGGGGAATTTCTGAGTTCAAGGCCAGCCTGATCTACAGAGTGAGTTCCAGGACAGCCAGGACTACAGAGAAACCCTGTCTCAAAAAAAATTAAAAAAAAAAAAAATCTCTCAGTCCCAAGTCCCTATTTATTGACAAAGCCATAGCTTGGAGTGGTCTAATTGCCTGGCCAAGGTTAAAGAGAAAGATGTAAGTGTTTTTGACGAAGTTTATCTACCTCCCTGCAAACTCCACACTGCATGCTGAATATTGGCTTTATACATTAATGGGTTTGGTCAGTGTATGGTTAGGTCTCTGATTTGTCTGTGTGTGTGTGGTTTTCATCAATGAAACTTCTAATTATTGACTCCTATGTACCTACATCCTTGGAACAGACAAAAAGTCATTGATGCCAACTTATTTCTTCTTTAATAGTTATGATAAAAAGGGAGATGGCAAGATCAAAGGTGTTGTTTCCATACCACGTTTGCAAGCAGAAGCCAGGAGTGAGGTCCACACCCACTGGTCCTCCACCAAACTGCTCTTCCAAATGGACTCATCTGCTACAGCTTACGGCTCAACAATTTCCAAGAGAGTGACATGGCGTTACGGTATGTGTCTCTTCCCTCATGTGATCCCTTCCCAGGGTACTGTGTGCTTAAGAGTAGCTGCTGAGAGCAATAGACATGAACTTATCTAACACCATTGACGGCCATGTTGCATATCCATTTTCAGATAATGAGATAATAGAATTTGATTGGAACACGGGAACCAATGTGGATACCAAAAAAGTGGCCTCCAATTTCCCTGTGGATCTTTCCCATTATCCTAGAATGTTGCATGAGTATGCCAATGGTCTCCTGGATCACAGAGTCCCTCAAACAGATGTGACTTTTCGGGACATGGGTTCCAAATTAATTGTTGTAAGTATGATTATGCAGCAGAATAAACGCATGGCTGAAGATGCTAACTAAATCGCCAATTGAGCTGGGTGCAGAAGTATTCAAAGATGCATACACAAAGCTTAAATGGTTAGTTTCCCAGCCACATAAACTTGCATGGGACAAATATCCAATGGAAGCCACTAAGCAGAAGAGTTTTCTGCTTTAAAAGCCACTTCCAAACACTGGCTAGAGGGGTTAACAATGTCATATTATACATACATACACATATACAGAGGAGGGAGGGAGAAGAGGGTGTCTCAGTCAGTAAAGGGTTTTCTGTATAAGCATGGAGATCTGTGGTTGATCCCCATCACCTTCATGAGAAGACAGGCAAGTGGTATACACTTGAGATTCCACCACAAAGTGCTCAGAGACAGGTGCATCCCTGAGACTCACTGTCCAGACAAATTGGCAAGCCCAGGATCCCAGTGAGAGACTTAAGTGCAAAACAACAAGCTAGGCAAACAGTGTTAAAGAAGGAAGGATGCCTGAGGTTGACCTTTGGCTTCTTCTAAACACATCCACATGTATGCACATGGACACACACACACACAAATAAACTAGTAAAAAAAATAATTTAAAAAAACTCTTATGCTTTTACCTCTCTCTTGTCTCTTACCCACTTGTTCCCCCCTCCTCTCCCCCTATTCCCTTCCCCCCCTCTCTCCACGTGGTCATGGCCGGCCTCTACTTCTCTGCTCTCTCCTTCTCTTTGCTTTCTCAACTATTCTCTTAACTCCTCTCCCCATACCCTGAATAAACTCTACTATAATAATAATAATAATAATAATAATAATAACAGAGAAATCAGGGACTAGAAATTCACACTTTTCTGTAAGGTATCTTTGCCTTTCAGTGCATGTCCCTGCTCCTCCTTGATAATTGGTCTGCAAGCATAAACTGTCAGTTCATGTTGATTCTACTTGGAGGTCCATCCAGACCCATTTCTTGCTCTAAAACTGTCCTGTCATTTTGTAGGCAACAAACACATGGCTTCAGATGGCAACCAGGGGTCTTCCTTACCCCCAAACTCTACAGGATCACCTCAATAGCCTCTCAGAGTTGAACCTCCTGAAAATGGGACTGTCTGACTTCCATATTCCAGACAACCTCTTCCTAAAGACGTAAGAGGGGAACTAAAGAGCATTATCTTTGTACTGGGCAAGGAAATGGGAAAGTTTTACCTAGACAGATTTAGTCTTTCTTTGTTGAAAACTTTCAGAGAAATTATTTAAACACTTGGAGACAACAGCTACAGAGTAAGCACTGGTGTTTTTGCATCATTAAAAATGAGTTCCTAAGGTGAACCCCAGCCCAGTATGGAGAACTTATGCAAATTATTAAAGATTCTGAAAATCCTGGTTATTAATGGTGCATCTACAATAGCCTGAGTTTGCAAGGTATTCAAACTCAGCTATGGAGAATCAGAACAGAGCATTGAATGGAGGCACTTATTTCAAGAGATGTTTAGCCACACACCCCAATAGGGTAAATCCTAAATTCAGAAGCACACTGCTCACTCTGTTTTTGTGTTAACAAAAATGTGTACAATTTGTTATTTATTTCATGGAAAAAATTGTGGAGCATGAGCTAGGAAGACAATGTTTTCTAAGTCAATGATATAATTCTCACAATTCAGAATATAAAAGCCCTGTGTTATATGGGCCCCTCAGTATGTTGTGGCTGAGGAGCACAACTGAACATGCCTGATTACTAGGATAAAGCTGAACTCTCCCTAAGCCACAAACAGACCAAGATTGCTGAAGATAAAATGTGTTCTTTACTACTGGAATTTCAATATGTGGGAACAGAACAGGGCTTCAGTAGTGATCATTCCTTCACCTGTTGAACGTGGTCAGAACAGCCCGCATCCTTCGCATATTACTGAAGTATACAATGAATGGTTATTCAAATATAACAAATACCACATACTTTATTTTTATAGGCCAACATCATAGTCCACTGCATGTTGACTTAAAAAGATTGCAAAGCTCATTTGATACCTTAACGTGATTTCTGGGGTTCAGCAGAAAGCTTACTACTATCCAGATAACATCTCTAAGACGCAAAGAGGCTAATCATAACATTCCCAAATAGCCAAAGCTAAAACTATCACCCACTTTTTTTACTCTTTTTTTTTATTTTTGGTTCTTTTATATATAAACTTGCTTCTATATGGCTTAACAAATACTTATCAAGTATCCACGATGTGAAATATAATAGAGTAGAAACAGTAAGAAGACAGAAACTGGGTAAAGTTTTGTCCTTTCTGCCAGGAAGATACCTTGCAGACACCAACAAATGAATCAACAAGTAACTATATAAGCAGAGTTAGGGTGTGCTCTTTAAGACTGGTATAAGAGGCCATGAAGATATAGTGGTGGCTCTTGGAAGGGTTTTGGAAGGATTGGGGAGGTGGAGAGAAAGGAAAAATATCCAAGCATAAGAAATACCCTGGTGAAAAGAGCATAGTGGGGTGAGAAAGAGCAAATGTAATATTGCTGGAGGAGTCAGAGTCTTTAGTTCTTAATGTCTGACCTTGGGGACACTGTCTTTGTTCATTCCAGTGATGGCAGAGTCAAATACACAATGAACAGGAACAAAATAAACATTGACATCCCTTTGCCTTTGGGTGGCAAGTCTTCAAAAGACCTCAAGATGCCAGAGAGTGTGAGGACACCAGCCCTCAACTTCAAGTCTGTGGGATTCCATCTGCCATCTCGAGAGGTCCAGGTCCCCACTTTTACAATCCCCAAGACACATCAGCTTCAAGTGCCTCTCTTGGGTGTTCTAGACCTTTCCACAAATGTCTACAGCAATTTGTACAACTGGTCAGCCTCCTACACTGGTGGCAACACCAGCAGAGACCACTTCAGCCTTCAGGCTCAGTACCGCATGAAGACTGACTCTGTGGTTGACCTGTTTTCCTACAGTGTGCAAGGTGAGGCTAAGCAACAGGTCCATGGGACTATTGAATCACACAATCTGATGGGGAAGCTCTAGGAAGAAAGGATATGGGCTTTCCTATAGATGCTTTTTGTTGTTGTTTGGGTTTGTTTGTTTGTTTTGCTACTTAGAAGTCATTTCATTCTTTCAACTGATGAAAATATTTATTAAGCATATGCTAAGTAGTTAATAATCTGTTGATAATAATAATAAAGCAGCTATATATCTGAGTAATTATAGTTATGTTAAGAAACACTGTGATATAGTATATACACTACAGTAGGAGATGCAGTAGAAACATTTGACAAGGGAATCCAAGGCAGTCTGCAGCAACCAAGGAAGGATAACTGGAAGAATGCCTTTGACATCAAATTTCATGGATATATTATAAATGTCACTGTTACACAATTGATCCAGCTGTGCATAAGGTTCCTACTGAAAGACTTTCAACAGGAATGCTGTTCTGGAAATTTATTGCATAATTTAACCAATATTTTTTATTTTTCTGTTAGGATCTGGAGAAACAACATATGACAGCAAGAACACATTTACATTGTCCTGTGATGGATCTCTACACCATAAATTTCTAGACTCAAAATTCAAAGTCAGCCACGTAGAAAAATTTGGAAACAGCCCAGTCTCAAAAGGTTTACTAACATTTGAAACATCTAGTGCCTTGGGACCACAGATGTCTGCTACTGTTCACCTAGACTCAAAAAAGAAACAACATCTATACGTCAAAGATATCAAGGTTGATGGACAGTTCAGAGCTTCTTCATTTTATGCTCAAGGCAAATATGGCCTGTCTTGTGAGAGAGATGTTACAACTGGCCAGCTGAGCGGCGAATCCAACATGAGATTTAACTCCACCTACTTCCAGGGCACCAACCAGATCGTGGGAATGTACCAGGATGGAGCCCTGTCCATCACCTCCACTTCTGACCTGCAAGATGGCATATTCAAGAACACAGCTTCCTTGAAATATGAAAACTATGAGCTGACTCTGAAATCTGATAGCAGTGGGCAGTATGAGAACTTCGCTGCTTCCAACAAGCTGGATGTGACCTTCTCTACGCAAAGTGCACTGCTGCGTTCTGAACACCAGGCCAATTACAAGTCCCTGAGGCTTGTCACCCTTCTTTCAGGATCCCTCACTTCCCAGGGTGTAGAATTAAATGCTGACATCTTGGGCACAGACAAAATTAATACTGGTGCTCACAAGGCAACACTAAAGATTGCACGTGATGGACTATCAACCAGTGCGACCACCAACTTGAAGTACAGCCCCCTGCTGCTGGAGAATGAGTTGAATGCAGAGCTTGGGCTCTCTGGGGCATCCATGAAATTATCAACAAACGGCCGCTTCAAAGAACACCATGCAAAATTCAGTCTTGATGGGAGAGCTGCCCTCACAGAGGTGTCACTGGGGAGCATTTACCAGGCCATGATTCTGGGTGCAGACAGCAAAAACATCTTCAACTTCAAACTCAGCCGAGAAGGGCTGAGGCTGTCCAATGATTTGATGGGCTCCTATGCTGAGATGAAACTTGACCACACACACAGTCTGAACATTGCAGGTCTCTCACTGGACTTCTTCTCAAAAATGGACAATATTTACAGTGGAGACAAGTTCTATAAGCAGAATTTTAACTTACAGCTACAGCCCTATTCTTTCATAACTACTTTAAGCAACGACCTGAGATATGGTGCTCTAGATTTGACCAACAATGGAAGGTTTCGGCTGGAGCCACTGAAGCTGAATGTGGGTGGCAACTTTAAAGGAACCTATCAAAATAATGAGCTGAAACATATCTATACCATATCTTATACTGACCTGGTAGTAGCAAGTTACAGAGCAGACACTGTGGCTAAGGTTCAGGGTGTCGAATTCAGCCATAGGCTAAATGCAGACATTGAAGGACTGACTTCCTCTGTTGATGTCACTACCAGCTACAATTCAGATCCACTGCATTTTAACAATGTTTTCCACTTTTCTCTGGCACCTTTTACCTTGGGCATCGACACACATACAAGTGGTGATGGGAAACTGTCCTTCTGGGGAGAACACACTGGGCAGCTATATAGTAAGTTTCTGTTGAAAGCAGAACCTCTGGCACTTATTGTCTCTCATGACTACAAAGGATCCACAAGCCACAGTCTCCCGTACGAGAGCAGCATCAGCACGGCTCTTGAACACACAGTCAGTGCCTTGCTGACGCCAGCTGAGCAGACAAGCACCTGGAAATTCAAGACCAAACTGAATGACAAAGTATACAGCCAGGACTTTGAAGCCTACAACACTAAAGACAAAATCGGTGTTGAGCTTAGTGGACGGGCTGACCTCTCTGGGCTGTATTCTCCAATTAAACTACCGTTTTTCTACAGTGAGCCTGTCAATGTCCTTAATGGCTTAGAGGTAAATGATGCTGTTGACAAGCCCCAAGAATTCACAATTATTGCTGTGGTGAAGTACGATAAGAACCAGGATGTTCACACCATCAACCTCCCATTCTTCAAAAGCCTGCCAGACTATTTGGAGAGAAATCGAAGAGGAATGATAAGTCTACTGGAAGCCATGCGAGGGGAATTGCAACGCCTCAGTGTTGATCAGTTTGTGAGGAAATACAGAGCGGCCCTGAGCAGACTTCCTCAGCAGATTCATCATTATCTGAATGCATCTGACTGGGAGAGACAAGTAGCTGGTGCCAAGGAAAAAATAACTTCTTTCATGGAAAATTATAGAATTACAGATAATGATGTACTAATTGCCATAGATAGTGCCAAAATCAACTTCAATGAAAAACTCTCTCAACTTGAGACATACGCGATACAATTTGATCAGTATATTAAAGATAATTATGATCCACATGACTTAAAAAGAACTATTGCTGAGATTATTGATCGAATCATTGAAAAGTTAAAAATTCTTGATGAACAGTATCATATCCGTGTAAATCTAGCAAAATCAATCCATAATCTCTATTTATTTGTTGAAAACGTTGATCTTAACCAAGTCAGTAGTAGTAACACCTCTTGGATCCAAAATGTGGATTCCAATTATCAAGTCAGAATCCAAATTCAAGAAAAACTACAGCAGCTCAGGACACAAATTCAGAATATAGACATTCAGCAGCTTGCTGCAGAGGTAAAACGACAGATGGACGCTATTGATGTCACAATGCATTTAGATCAATTGAGAACTGCAATTCTATTCCAAAGAATAAGTGACATTATTGACCGTGTCAAATACTTTGTTATGAATCTTATTGAAGATTTTAAAGTAACTGAGAAAATCAATACTTTTAGAGTTATAGTCCGTGAGCTAATTGAGAAATATGAAGTAGACCAACACATCCAGGTTTTAATGGATAAATCAGTAGAGTTGGCCCACAGATATAGCCTGAGCGAGCCTCTTCAGAAACTCAGTAATGTGCTACAGCGAATTGAGATAAAAGATTACTATGAGAAATTGGTTGGGTTTATTGATGATACTGTTGAGTGGCTTAAAGCATTGTCTTTCAAAAATACCATTGAAGAACTAAATAGATTGACTGACATGTTGGTGAAGAAGTTGAAAGCATTTGATTATCACCAGTTTGTAGACAAAACCAACAGCAAAATCCGTGAGATGACTCAGAGAATCAATGCTGAAATCCAAGCTCTCAAACTTCCACAAAAAATGGAAGCATTAAAACTGTTGGTAGAAGACTTCAAAACCACAGTCTCCAATTCCCTGGAAAGACTCAAGGACACCAAAGTAACTGTGGTCATTGATTGGCTGCAGGATATTTTGACTCAAATGAAAGACCATTTCCAAGATACTCTGGAAGATGTAAGAGACCGAATTTATCAAATGGACATTCAGAGGGAACTGGAGCACTTCTTGTCTCTGGTAAACCAAGTTTACAGTACACTGGTCACCTATATGTCTGACTGGTGGACTCTGACTGCTAAAAACATAACAGACTTTGCAGAGCAATATTCCATCCAAAACTGGGCTGAGAGTATAAAAGTACTGGTGGAACAAGGATTCATAGTTCCTGAAATGCAAACATTTCTGTGGACCATGCCTGCTTTTGAGGTCAGTCTCCGTGCTCTCCAAGAAGGTAACTTTCAGACCCCTGTCTTTATAGTCCCCTTGACAGATTTGAGGATTCCATCAATTCGGATAAACTTTAAAATGTTAAAGAATATAAAAATCCCATTGAGATTTTCCACTCCAGAATTCACTCTTCTCAACACCTTCCATGTCCATTCCTTTACAATTGACTTGCTGGAAATAAAAGCAAAGATCATTAGAACTATCGACCAAATTTTGAGCAGTGAGCTACAGTGGCCTCTTCCAGAAATGTATTTGAGAGACCTGGATGTAGTGAACATTCCTCTTGCAAGACTGACTCTGCCAGACTTCCATGTACCAGAAATCACAATTCCAGAATTCACAATCCCAAATGTCAATCTCAAAGATTTACACGTTCCTGATCTTCACATACCAGAATTCCAACTTCCTCACCTCTCACATACAATTGAAATACCTGCTTTTGGCAAACTGCATAGCATCCTTAAGATCCAATCTCCTCTCTTTATATTAGATGCTAATGCCAACATACAGAATGTAACAACTTCAGGGAACAAAGCAGAGATTGTGGCTTCTGTCACTGCTAAAGGAGAGTCCCAATTTGAAGCTCTCAATTTTGATTTTCAAGCACAAGCTCAATTCCTGGAGTTAAATCCTCATCCTCCAGTCCTGAAGGAATCCATGAACTTCTCCAGTAAGCATGTGAGAATGGAGCATGAGGGTGAGATAGTATTTGATGGAAAGGCCATTGAGGGGAAATCAGACACAGTCGCAAGTTTACACACAGAGAAAAATGAAGTAGAGTTTAATAATGGTATGACTGTCAAAGTAAACAATCAGCTCACCCTTGACAGTCACACAAAGTACTTCCACAAGTTGAGTGTTCCTAGGCTGGACTTCTCCAGTAAGGCTTCTCTTAATAATGAAATCAAGACACTATTAGAAGCTGGACATGTGGCATTGACATCTTCAGGGACAGGGTCATGGAACTGGGCCTGTCCCAACTTCTCGGATGAAGGCATACATTCGTCCCAAATTAGCTTTACTGTGGATGGTCCCATTGCTTTTGTTGGACTATCCAATAACATAAATGGCAAACACTTACGGGTCATCCAAAAACTGACTTATGAATCTGGCTTCCTCAACTATTCTAAGTTTGAAGTTGAGTCAAAAGTTGAATCTCAGCACGTGGGCTCCAGCATTCTAACAGCCAATGGTCGGGCACTGCTCAAGGACGCAAAGGCAGAAATGACTGGTGAGCACAATGCCAACTTAAATGGAAAAGTTATTGGAACTTTGAAAAATTCTCTCTTCTTTTCAGCACAACCATTTGAGATTACTGCATCCACAAATAATGAAGGAAATTTGAAAGTGGGTTTTCCACTAAAGCTGACTGGGAAAATAGACTTCCTGAATAACTATGCATTGTTTCTGAGTCCCCGTGCCCAACAAGCAAGCTGGCAAGCGAGTACCAGATTCAATCAGTACAAATACAATCAAAACTTTTCTGCTATAAACAATGAACACAACATAGAAGCCAGTATAGGAATGAATGGAGATGCCAACCTGGATTTCTTAAACATACCTTTAACAATTCCTGAAATTAACTTGCCTTACACGGAGTTCAAAACTCCCTTACTGAAGGATTTCTCCATATGGGAAGAAACAGGCTTGAAAGAATTTTTGAAGACAACAAAGCAATCATTTGATTTGAGTGTAAAGGCTCAATATAAAAAGAACAGTGACAAGCATTCCATTGTTGTCCCTCTGGGTATGTTTTATGAATTTATTCTCAACAATGTCAATTCGTGGGACAGAAAATTTGAGAAAGTCAGAAACAATGCTTTACATTTTCTTACCACCTCCTATAATGAAGCAAAAATTAAGGTTGATAAGTACAAAACTGAAAATTCCCTTAATCAGCCCTCTGGGACCTTTCAAAATCATGGCTACACTATCCCAGTTGTCAACATTGAAGTATCTCCATTTGCTGTAGAGACACTGGCTTCCAGCCATGTGATCCCCACAGCAATAAGCACCCCAAGTGTCACAATCCCTGGTCCTAACATCATGGTGCCTTCATACAAGTTAGTGCTGCCACCCCTGGAGTTGCCAGTTTTCCATGGTCCTGGGAATCTATTCAAGTTTTTCCTCCCAGATTTCAAGGGATTCAACACTATTGACAATATTTATATTCCAGCCATGGGCAACTTTACCTATGACTTTTCTTTTAAATCAAGTGTCATCACACTGAATACCAATGCTGGACTTTATAACCAATCAGATATCGTTGCCCATTTCCTTTCTTCCTCTTCATTTGTCACTGACGCCCTGCAGTACAAATTAGAGGGAACATCACGTCTGATGCGAAAAAGGGGATTGAAACTAGCCACAGCTGTCTCTCTAACTAACAAATTTGTAAAGGGCAGTCATGACAGCACCATTAGTTTAACCAAGAAAAACATGGAAGCATCAGTGAGAACAACTGCCAACCTCCATGCTCCCATATTCTCAATGAACTTCAAGCAGGAACTTAATGGAAATACCAAGTCAAAACCCACTGTTTCATCATCCATTGAACTAAACTATGACTTCAATTCCTCAAAGCTGCACTCTACTGCAACAGGAGGCATTGATCACAAGTTCAGCTTAGAAAGTCTCACTTCCTACTTTTCCATTGAGTCATTCACCAAAGGAAATATCAAGAGTTCCTTCCTTTCTCAGGAATATTCAGGAAGTGTTGCCAATGAAGCCAATGTATATCTGAATTCCAAGGGTACTCGGTCTTCAGTGAGGCTACAAGGAGCTTCCAAAGTTGATGGTATCTGGAACGTTGAAGTAGGAGAAAATTTTGCTGGAGAAGCCACCCTCCAACGCATCTACACCACATGGGAGCACAATATGAAAAACCATTTGCAGGTATATAGCTACTTCTTCACAAAAGGAAAGCAAACATGCAGAGCTACTTTGGAGCTCTCCCCATGGACCATGTCAACCTTGCTACAGGTTCATGTGAGTCAACTCAGTTCCCTCCTTGACCTCCATCACTTTGACCAGGAAGTGATCCTAAAAGCTAACACTAAGAACCAGAAGATCAGCTGGAAAGGTGGGGTCCAGGTTGAATCACGGGTTCTTCAGCACAATGCACAGTTCTCCAATGACCAAGAAGAAATACGGCTTGACCTTGCAGGATCCTTAGACGGACAGCTGTGGGACCTTGAAGCTATCTTTTTACCAGTATATGGCAAGAGCTTGCAGGAACTCCTACAAATGGATGGAAAGCGACAGTATCTTCAAGCTTCAACTTCTCTTCTATATACCAAAAACCCTAATGGCTATCTCCTCTCACTCCCCGTGCAAGAACTGGCTGATAGATTTATTATACCAGGGATAAAACTAAATGACTTCAGTGGAGTAAAAATCTATAAGAAGTTAAGTACTTCACCATTTGCCCTCAACCTAACAATGCTCCCCAAAGTAAAATTCCCTGGGATTGATCTGTTAACACAGTACTCTACACCAGAGGGCTCCTCTGTCCCTATTTTTGAGGCAACTATACCTGAAATTCATTTAACTGTATCCCAGTTTACACTTCCAAAGAGCCTTCCAGTTGGCAACACAGTCTTTGATCTGAATAAGTTGGCCAACATGATTGCCGATGTTGACCTGCCTAGTGTCACCCTGCCTGAGCAGACTATTGTAATCCCACCCTTGGAGTTCTCTGTACCTGCTGGGATTTTTATTCCTTTCTTTGGAGAACTGACTGCACGTGCTGGGATGGCTTCTCCCCTGTATAATGTCACTTGGAGCGCTGGTTGGAAAACCAAAGCAGATCATGTTGAAACGTTCCTAGATTCCATGTGCACTTCAACCTTGCAGTTTCTGGAGTATGCTTTAAAAGGTAAGGAAATGTTCTTTCACCTCTCCTGGATACTATGTTATTCCAACTGAGTTCTGAGTAAATAACTGTGTATTTAATTAACATCAAAGGCACAATTGTCATCTGTAGCAAAATGTAGAACTAAATGGAGAATATATATGTACCGCCATATATTCTTATATACAAAACTGGAAAACCTACTGACAATGGAGAACATTCTTTTTTAAATAGTTTTTGTCTGTTATGATTTAAAGACTAATAATACTTCCAATTTATTTAAAAGAAAAAATCATAGGGATTTGGAGTATTGTTCTGTGGAATAGAACATTCTCAGCATGTATGAGGTCCAGGGTTCAAATACTACCAAATAATAATAATAATAATAATAATAATAATTTTTTAAATCTACAGACTGAACATGGTATGCTTAAAACTTTTAAATTAAGTATTTGGTTAAGCTATCTATCCAAGTTTTCACTACACATACACATAGAAAATGATGTACCAATGACATATAAATTCTCTCCTATCCAGTTGTAGAAACACACAAAATTGAAGAAGATCTGTTAACCTATAATATCAAAGGAACACTTCAACACTGTGACTTCAATGTGGAGTATAATGAAGATGGTCTATTTAAAGGACTTTGGTATGGAAGTTTTACTGACATTTGGTATCTTTTCAAAACTTGCTGTGGTGTTTGCCATCTCTGGACTCCTTCCATTATGACCCCCCTGCTTTTCTGCTTTCAGGGACTGGCAGGGAGAGGCTCACCTGGACATCACCAGCCCAGCACTGACTGACTTTCATCTGTACTACAAAGAAGACAAGACAAGTCTGTCTGCCTCAGCAGCCTCCTCGACCATCGGCACTGTGGGTCTGGATTCGAGCACAGATGACCAGAGTGTGGAGCTGAATGTCTACTTCCACCCACAGGTGGGTCCCAGCTGATGAGTATCACATGCTCAGAAGCAAGGAGAGAGCTAGAGGTGATGCATTTCATTCTAGACAGTCCCTGAGAGTATGCTCAAAATAGATGAAAGACAAGCGGTGAGCCAGCCCAACACCTTCAGGTACTACTGTCCTGAAAACATTATAGTCAATCCTTGCTGAGCTTAATTATTAGACACATCCATGATACCCAATTAGCTCTATTATTTATGACTTCCAGGACAAAGATGAGGACCACACCCCATTTCCTAAGACATGCATAAACTCTGCCACATGTACCTTTTTTTTCCCAAAAATTGTGGTTTCTGAATTTTATTTTGGAGGCTTCATAATTCTTCCCTACAGTAAAATTGTTTGATTGAGGCACATCAAATATATATCATGCCATTTATAAGCTCTGCTGGGATCAAATCAAAAATGACATTGTTAGAAGGAAAGACATAGACCTAAAGCCTGTCACAAGCATGGCAGATGAATGCTGAAGTTGGAATTGTTGACTGGACTTTTCCTCCTTTATCCAGAATGTGTCCTTTCCTGACTCTTCCTTCCTTCTTCCTCCTCCTTCTCCCAATTCTCCATTCCAGAAGGACTTAGTGTTAAACACTACTAAGTAGATACCACACATATCTTTTTATCCTTTCTGGAGCATGTGATAAAGAGAAATTAACAACAGTGGGCCTGTTTAACCATAAACCACAAACCATGTTAGTTCTCATGAACTTCATGAGAACTAACATGGGGAAGATAAATCCCCTTTCAGAATACCAATGACCCTCCCCTCATCTTTACTTTTAAGTGCTAATGAAGTTTTAATGTAGTATATTATATAATCAGAGTCATTGAAAACCTGTTTTCCCATCTCTTTTGTTTTTCTTGTTTTAGTCCCCTCCAGAGAAGAAACTCAGCATATTCAAAACTGAGTGGAGGTACAAGGAGTCTGATGGTGAAAGGTACATCAAAATTAATTGGGAAGAAGAGGCAGCTTCCAGATTGCTAGGCTCCCTAAAAAGCAATGTGCCCAAGGCTTCTAAGGCTATTTATGATTATGCCAATAAGTACCACCTGGAATACGTTTCTTCAGAACTAAGAAAAAGTCTACAGGTCAATGCTGAACATGCCAGAAGGATGGTTGATGAAATGAACATGAGTTTCCAGAGAGTAGCCCGTGATACCTACCAGAATCTCTATGAGGAGATGTTGGCTCAGAAGAGCCTGAGCATCCCTGAGAATCTCAAGAAGAGGGTGTTAGACAGTATAGTACATGTTACTCAGAAGTACCACATGGCAGTCATGTGGCTGATGGACTCATTCATTCATTTTCTGAAATTCAATAGAGTCCAGTTCCCAGGGTACGCTGGAACATATACTGTGGACGAACTCTACACTATAGTCATGAAGGAAACCAAGAAGTCACTGTCTCAGCTGTTTAATGGGTTAGGAAACCTACTTTCCTACGTTCAAAACCAAGTAGAGAAATCAAGATTAATCAATGACATAACATTTAAATGTCCTTTTTTCTCAAAACCTTGTAAACTAAAAGATCTCATATTGATTTTCAGGGAGGAGTTAAACATTTTATCAAACATAGGCCAACAGGATATCAAGTTTACAACAATACTAAGTAGTCTTCAGGGCTTTTTGGAGAGAGTTTTAGACATCATAGAAGAACAAATTAAATGCCTAAAGGACAATGAATCTACTTGTGTTGCTGACCATATCAACATGGTTTTCAAAATACAGGTCCCATATGCTTTTAAATCCCTAAGAGAAGACATATACTTTGTCCTCGGTGAGTTCAATGACTTTCTTCAATCCATACTTCAGGAGGGGTCCTACAAGCTACAGCAGGTCCATCAGTATATGAAGGCCCTTCGTGAAGAGTATTTTGATCCGAGCATGGTTGGGTGGACAGTGAAATATTATGAAATAGAAGAAAATATGGTTGAGCTGATCAAGACCCTTTTAGTTTCCTTTAGGGATGTCTACTCTGAATATAGTGTGACAGCTGCTGATTTTGCTTCCAAAATGTCAACTCAAGTTGAACAATTTGTGTCCAGGGATATCAGAGAGTATCTTAGCATGCTTACTGATATAAATGGAAAGTGGATGGAAAAGATTGCAGAGCTTTCTATTGTGGCAAAGGAAACAATGAAAAGCTGGGTCACTGCCGTGGCCAAAATAATGTCTGATTACCCCCAGCAGTTCCACTCCAATCTGCAGGATTTTTCAGACCAACTCTCTAGCTACTATGAAAAATTTGTTGGTGAGTCCACAAGATTGATTGACCTGTCCATTCAAAACTACCACGTGTTTCTCAGATACATCACCGAGTTACTGAGAAAGCTGCAGGTGGCCACAGCCAATAATGTGAGCCCCTATATAAAGCTTGCTCAAGGAGAGCTGATGATCACCTTCTGATTCATCTACTAACAAATTCAAATTAAACCTTCACATAGTAGGAGACTTTGTAGACTACTATAAAGACCATCCTGAGCCAGACCTGCAGTCAACAGCAAGAGCAAGAAGCACATAGGAACTATACCTGCAACCAAGCTGGCATAAGAACCAAGACCTTCAAAGCAGCCTGAACTCAAGATGACATATTTTACAAGTTAGAGTAAAGTCAAGAGCTGAGTTGTTTTGTCCAACTCAGGATGGAGGGAGGGAGGGAAGGGGAAATAAATAAATACTTCCTTATTGTGCAGCATACCTCTCAACTTGGCTCATTTGTATTGGAACATATTAGATTTCGAGCAATCTGGCCTTCCCAACCCTGTTTCAGGGGGAAAAAATAGGGATAATATCTACATAGGATTATTTGTGAAAATTATTTAAAGTGAGAGGCTATTATTATGAGGTGATTGGTTAAGGTAAGCTTATGTTAAAGAAAGAAAGGAGGTAGAGAGATTGGTCCTGCTCAGGGAATCATTCACTACATCCTCTACAGTGATGAGGCAGTAGTAGATAATCTGTCTGTTTGTCCTTCTAGCTGAAGTGGAGGAAATGTCGTCTGATGAGTGTTAGCAAATGGCAATGGAGATTGTAAATAGAAAGGATTAAGGAGCAGAAAGCTGTTGTGGGAAAGGTTGGAATAGACCTTAGTGAGATACGGACAATGAAAGAGAAAGGTCAATTCAAGAAGAGAAGAACGCAAAAGGATACTTAAGAGTGTGGTGTGAACACTGGATTCGCTATTTAGAGAGGACAGAGAGTGTAAAAGGAAGACTAAATTGGAAGGATCAGCCTGATAAGATTTCAGAGTATGCGAATATTGGGGTAAAAGACGGTTTCATCTTTCGCTGTTGAAGAAGGGGATCCAGGAAAACATTCTAACCAGTGCTTAGAGAACTCAATGTAGTAGCATATGCATGCCTTACAGTGGAATAGATCTGGGGTATGCAGCTGTGCCTGAGTCCCTCTGAAAGGTTGACTTGTGAAGTTGTGAATAGTGAAGAGGATTTCAGCAAAAGCAGATAAAAATGAAGAACCAAAAGGATCAAGTGACTCGTTGTTCAAAGCAAAGGCAGTGAGAAGTAAAGCTGACTTAGAGTTCAGAGTCAGAAATTAAAGGAAAGGTGAGAGAGATGGAAGAGCAGGGGGGAAACCTGGGTAAGTGACTGGGGTTGGGGGACAGTTTTTCATGGTTCTCAAAGACAGGAAACACAAGAGCATGGCACCAGTATCTGCTGAGGGTTTTTATATCCGGTCATTGTCCTAATCAGGGTTCTTATTGCTGTGATGAAATGCTACAACCAACGTCAATCTGGGAAGAAAAGGACTTATTTCATTTATATTTTCATATCACAGTCCATCACTGAAGGCAACTAGGGTAAGAATTCAAACAGAGCAGGAACCCAGAGTCCAGAGCTGATACAGAGGTCATGGAGGGGTGCTGCTTACTAGCTGCTTCTCATGGCTTGCTCAACCTGCTTTCTTTTTTTTCTGTATTTTTTATTCATATTACAACTCCATTGCAGTTCCCCTCAATCCTCTCCTCCCACTCCCATCCTTGCAAACCCCATCCCCCATTACTCCTCCTCATTCTCCTCAGAAAAGAGGAAACCTTCTTTGGGTACAACACAACCCTGGGACATCTGGTCCCAGCAGGACTAAGCACCTCCTCTTCCACTGAGGCCCAACCAGGCAGTCCAGGTAGAGGAAGGGGATCCAATAGCAGAGAACAGAGACAAGAGACAGCCCCTGCTCCCATGTCAGGGGACCCTTATGAAGAACAAGCTACACATCTTCGACAAACGTGTGTGGGGCCAAGATCCAGCCCCTGCATGTTCTTTGGTTGGTGGCCCAGTCTCTGTGAGCCCCATGGACCCAAGTTAGTTGACTCTGTAGGTCTTCTAGTGGTGGTCTTGACCCATCTACCTCACTCAATTATATCCCCCACTCTTTCACAAGACTCCCCAAGTTTGGCCTGATGTTTATCTATGGGTCTCTGCATTATTTTCATCAGCTGCTGGATGAGGCCTTTCAAGAGGCAGTTATGCTAGGCTCCTGTCTGCAAGTATAGCAGAGTGTCATTAATAGTGTCAGGGTTTGCTCTTTCCCATGAGATGGCTCTCAGGTTGGGCCGGTCATTGGTTGGCTGTTCCCTCAGTCTCTGCCCCATCCTTACCCCTGCACATCTTGTAAGCAAGACAAATTTGGGGTTGAAGTTTTGTGGATGGGTTGATGTTCTCCTCCTTCCTCTGGAGTCTTGCCTGGCTATAGGAGGTGGACACTTCATATTCCCTGCTGATAGAAGTCTCAGCTAGGATCACACCCATAGCCTCCCCTGTCCCAGGTCCCCAGCTCATCCAAGAGATGCCCCCACACACACACCTGGGTATCCAGCCATCCCTGGCACATCAAGTCTCTGCAGAGCTCTGTGCATCCTCTTCCACTGAGGCCAGACAAGTCAGCTCAGTTAGGGGGGTATATTCGACAGACAGGCAACAGCTTAAGGGATCGTCCCTGCTCCACATAAAGACTGGGCTGTACATCTGCTACGTATATGTGGGGGGCGTAAATCCAGCCCATGTATGTTCTTTGGTTGGTGGTTCCGTTTCTGAGAGCCCCTAAGGGTCCAGGTTAGTTGACTCTATTGGTCTTCCTATTGAGTTCCTATCCCCTTTGTGGCCCTCAATTCTTCCCCCAATTCTTCCATAAGAGCCCCATTCAATGTTGGCTGTGGGTCTCTGCATCTGTTTCAGTCAGCTGATGAAGCCTCTCAGAGGACAGTCATGTTAGGCTACCAGTCTGTAAGCATAACAGAGTATCATTAATAGTGTCAGGGATTGGTACTCACTCGTGGGATGAGTCTCAATCTGTTGACCATTCCCTCAGACCCAGCTCCATCCCCTGTCCCTGCATGTCTTGCATACAGAATAAATTTTAGGTCAAGAGTTTTGTGGGTTGGTGGGTGTCCCTATAGCTCTACTGGCATTCCTGACTGGATACAGGAGGTGGACTTTTCAGGTTCCATATCCCCACTGTCGTGAGTCTCAGCTAAAGTCATCCATGATCCCAGGTCTATGGCACGTCCTGGAGATGCCTCTACCCAACTCCCCCCAGCTGCAGATTTCTATTCATTCTCCTAGCCCTCTGACACTCTCTCCTTGTCCCTCTACACACTGATCTTGAACCTCCCCATTCCACTCCCCATCCTCTCTCCCACCCAGTTCCATTCCTCCTATGACTATTTTATTTCCCCTTCCAGGTGAGATTCAAGTATCCTCACTTGGGTCTTACTTCTTGATTAGCTTCTTTGGGTCTGTGGAGTGAAGTGGTGATGTCGAATTTCTTAAGTTCTTTATATATCTTAGAAATTAGTAGAGGTATTGGATGTAGGGTTGGTGAAGATCTTTTCCCATTTTGTAGACTGCCATTTTGTTCTATTGATGGTGTCCTTAGCCTTGCAAAAGCTTTTCAGTTTTATAAGGTCCCATTTGGTGTTCTGTTCAGCAATTTGTGTCCTGTGCCAATGCATTCAAGGCAGTCCCCCACTTTTAAACCCAGGACCACCAGCCCAGTGATGGTAACACCACAGTGGACTGGGAGCTCCAACATCAATTACTGGTTAAGAAAATGTACTACTTTCTTGCTTTCAAATAGATTTTATGGAAGCACTTACTCAATTGAGGTTCCCTCCTTTCAGATGGCTCTAGCATGTGTCAAAATGACATAAAAACTAGCCAGCACAGTCATGAAATAGTAGAATGAAAAACGGAGTCAAGGAATTAGCAAGAGAGTCAGGAGAAGGATGGGAGGGAGGGAGAGATGGAGGGAGGGAGGGAGGAAGGAAGGAAGGAAGGAAGGAAGGAAGGAAGGAAGGAAGGAAGGAAGGAAGGAAGGCAGGCAGGCAGGCAGGCAGGCAGGATCAAAGGAATGAAGGAAGGAATTGGATAGAATTTCCTTTTTTTATAACTAACAAAATCCCTTAATAACAGGACTCATCCATTTATAAGGTTTGTACCCTTATCATAATACTCTTAGTTTGGAGATCCAGGACAAGAACTTTAGGTCTACTCACAAGCCATAGCAATAATCAAGGCAGACCTCAGAGTTATGACATTTTGAACCCATGTAACCTATAGAAATAGAACCAGATAGAGTGTTGATGAGAGGGAGATTACAGGAGCAGGTGATGGACTCAGAGACTGTCACAGCCGTAAATCACCTGTGGAATCACACAGTAGGTTCCAATTTTACTGCTTCACCCAAGTGGAAATTTCCGACTAGGATAAGATGGAGATGTATTCTGGAGAGCAACAGCCAACAGAATGGGGACAACTTAACATTAATCATACATAGCTTCAGAAAATTAATAAGAAAACACAATGTTTTCTCATTGTATAATTAATTGGCCTATTATACAGCAAGTGAATCACCTTGTACATTTCCTAAGAACATACTGTGGGGTGATGTGGGAAGTTCTCCTAGAATCACAGATTTTCCTCTTATAAAACAAACATCTAAGGTTCAAATCAAAGGAGGAATCAAATAATGGCACCTTGCCCAGGTCCCGAGAACTTTGTTTGCATGACCAAACCATGTGCTGACTTGACTCCCAGGCTTGGCTCAAGCTCATAGCACTGTGCCCAGCATAAACCCTGTATGGAGTGGATTCATTTGAACTGAGCCCACCAGGTACCTTTGGTGTGATCTCCATTTTGTTTGTCTTGTCATTTGAAGACTGAGCAGATGAAAACCTCAAGTCTCCCTTTCTTGGTGAGATGAGTAAAAGCCCTCTCTCACAACCCATTCTAAAGCCCCCTTCTGGTTCTGATTTATGACTTAGTCCCCATTCAGTCAGGGAAGGGGCCAAAACAGCCTTCAACTGTGGCCTACAATATGGGAGCCAGAGTGGACAAACAGATGTTCCCTCTAAAAGTGTCTAATAACCAAAGATAAATGTGCAGAAACAGACCCTTCCTCTTAGCTCATCTCTTTGTATGCTGTCTCACATTAAGAGGTCACTACAACTCCCTTTGGGGTGCTCCATTTGTTGGTGGGATGGCTGGGTGGTCACCAACAAATAACATTCCAGGGCCTCATAAAACATTGGTAGGGCAGGTACACATGTCTCCTTAGGCTGAGAGCCCTGTTCTTATCCTCCAATCTGGTTCAACTCCCTGAATCAGAGAAGAGTTTCAGTGGGACTCAAAGCAATGGGCACTAAGCTCTGATCTTGTGTCCAATTCTCCACTGTTCCCCACTGGACTGGCACTATCTAGTCCAGAATTAGAGTAGATGAATCATTCAAGCCTTGGGGATGACCAGGTTTCTGAGCTATAGGCCTGTGGCCCCACCTGTGTTGTGAGCTTCAACTCGGGGCATCAGCTATACAACAGGAACAACAACCCTCACTACCCAGGAGCTACCAGAGTGGAGATGCTAAAGCAGACACTGGCCTGAAGGGAGAACAGCTCTGTGAAGAATCCAGATCCACAAATATTCCACAATGCTCCCCTCCCCATAAAGGTACTTTTTGCTTCATGCCCTTCTCCTCCAGTAAAGTTTGGTACCCATCTAGAAGGGTACCAAGGTCGTCACAGAGTACTAGATCCCAAGATGGATTCAGGAGACACAAAGGCCTTGAATTAGAACTGGACTGGCTCGAGCAGAGCTGCATCACTAGAATATTGGTGTGGTGCATTAGATGCTTACAGAAGAATCCGTAGAGGGAGGGCTCAGTGCTGTCCCACAGCTCTGTTGAGTATATAGTAAAGAAGAAAAAAGGACCCCCAAAAGCCAGTACATCCCCCTTGCTCAGGAAAAAGATCCAGTGACAACTTCAAGTTTCACCTCATCCATGAATTATCTAACTTACTTTTGCTAGCCCTCAAATCATGACAAAGTAGATTTCCTGGGAAACGAAGGTGGTTCCCTTTTGTTCGAGTTCTTGGGAAGATTGAATTAGATAACAAATGTCAACTCTGGTAAGCAGAACAGAGTTAAATGGATCATGTCCCAGTGGCAACAGTCAAAATTAATGATGTGTAAGTCCAATTACAATGATGCAGAGAAGATGTACCAATATGATACAGAATAAGTTGGCAAGTCTCAGAAGAGAGAATAAAATTAAAACTCAATGAAAACCAAAAACTTTTTTCAAGTACAGGAAAACAGGAGAACAAAAACCTGAAGATTCGGGATGAGTTACTGGAGAAAGAACAGTGAAGATATACAGTTGGATAGGAGGTCCCATTACTATTATGGCCTCATTTTGCTCCTGGGGTGGGGGTGGGGTGCTTTGGGTGGTTATTATGCTACTAGCTAAATTATATTAGTGAATAGAGTAATTTATACAAAAGAAAATTAGGGAAAATCTTTAAGTTCCTGGCATATATTAATCACTTAAACTACTTTACGTTGCCTTTTCTTCCCTGTGACACCTGGATTGTTAGATGAACACACTCTCCACTTTGAGGGAAAATTATTTTATATCTTTGGTTGCATGTAGCAAGTCTATTTTCTGGGTCAGGCATTATCCTAAACTTTCAGGTTTAAAATGAAGATGTGTAAATCCTTTCGTGGGAGACTGGAGGTTATACTCACAGCAATCCTTGGATCAGTGTGACAAATGGATCAAGAAGTGAGTTGCCCCTAAGAGGGAGACCTGGCTGTGAGTTTGCAACCTAAATAGCTGAAGTGCTCTGGGAGACCCATGTCACCCTTTTGGTCCTTAGGAACTTCATTTGCAAAATGGTGACTCGAAGAATGAGTTCCAGGTGATCTGGCTGGACCTGAGTTCTCCTGTGCTACCTAGAGCCTCATACTTCCAAAAATGGCTCCTTTCTGTACCTTGAGGAGAATCCTACAGGACTCACAGAAAGCATCTTTTGGTCCTTACACCACCTCTGATCATTTGCTCACCCATCCCCATGCTACATTAATCTCTATCATCCTGACTCATGTTGCTGCCCAGACCAAACTGTCTCTCTACCAGACCATCCCCAAGGCTCTCTCTAGGGTGTTATTGGATGTCTCCAGTATTTTACCTGCCTGGATAGTTAGGACTTACAGTTGCAGGTTCCCTAAATTTACTGAAGCAATCATTCCTTCTATGGATGCCTCCAAGATATTTCACTCAGCTCCAATATGTACTGTCTGGCCACTGGAAGATTAACCATTCAGAAGAGGATGTGCCTAATCCTGTAGAGACTTGATGTTCCAGGGAAGGGGAGCACCTTCTCAGAGGCAAAGGGTAGGGGATATGGGGTGGGAAACTCTGGAAGGGGAGACCGGGAAGGGAACAACATTTGGGATGTAAATCAATAAAATAATTTTTTAAAAACTGAGCATTATTTTTAATTGCTAGAACTGCTATTGATTCTTGTACTAATAAACTAATTTTCCCCTTAGTTAAAAAAAAAAAAAAGATTAACCATTCTATGAAATCACTACAGCTTATGGTTTCCTCTCGTGTGTGTGGTGGGGAAGTGGGAAGTGAAGCTAACTTAGTCCTAGAGAAAGAGATTGTCCCTGTCCTATGAGGAAGCTGAGCTGGCAGTGGTTGTTCAGAAAGCACCTCTTCTTTCCTCTCTTCCAACACCAAGCCCTAGAGCTATCCTTGTCCTCACCAGCCCTTCTTGTCTCTTTTCTCACAACCTCTAGCCCCATCTTCCTGCCAGCTGCTTTCCCAGGCACTCCCAGGCCTTCCCAGGCCCCAGCCTTAGCCACCTCTACTTCCTTTGTCCTACAGTGACAACTAGGTATGGACCTTGGTTTTATAAAATTAGGACTTAGTACCTTAGGTCCGTCTCCCAGTGCTTTTCTCACCACTTCCCCTTTCTCTGAAGTCTTGGAGCAGTGCTTCTCAACCCTCCAAATGCTACAACCCTGTATTAAGTTCCTCACGTTGTAGTGACCCCCAACCAGACAATTATGTCTATTGCTATTCATAACAATAATTTTTCTACTGTTATGAATCTGATATGCATGACATCTGATATGTGACCCATGTGAAAGCATTGTTTGACCCCCAAATGGGTCATGACCCATAGGTTGAGAACCTCTCTCTTATATCAGTTAACTCAAGGAGCTTAAGTCCATGGTGCTTGATAATACCATGCCTCCCAGACTGTCTAAGGCTAGCACCTTTGAGCAAACGTTGTCCATGACAGCTGCTTCTTGCTGCCATGTCAGACTACATATTGAGTTTACCCCACCATGCTGTCCCATACACATGCCTAGCAGCCTTGACCCACTAACTCCTTTTCTCTGATGGGAAAAGAAATGAAGTGAGGGTGTAAGATCTCCCCTTAGTCCTGAGTACAGCAAAGGCACAATACTATGATAGAGTCCACACCCAGCCACAACTCCCCAGTAATGCCAGCCAGCAGGATAATATGAATACAGGACTTTCTTTTTCAATTTAATTTTGTTTTTCACTTTTTCACTTTACATCCCACCACTGCCTCCTGGGTAACCTCCCACCCTGGCACTTCAAGTCTCTGTGAGGCTAGGAACTTCCTCTCCCACTGAAGCTAGACAAAACAGCCCAGCTAGAAGAACATATCCCATGTACAGGCAACAGCTTTTAGGATAGCCCCCATTCCAGTTGTTCAAGACCCATATGAAGACCAAGCTACACATCTGTTACATATGTGTTAGAGGCCCAGGTCCAGCCTGTGTATGCTCTATGGTTGGTGGTTCAGTCTCTGAGAGCCCCAGGGGTCCAGGTTAGTTGACTCTGTTCACCTTCCTAGGGAGTTGCTATCCTCTTCAGGGCTGAAATTCTTCCTCCTATTCTTCCATAAGAATCCCCAAGCTCCATCCATTGTTTGGCTGTGGGTGTCTGTATCTGTCTGAGTCAGCTGCTGGGTGGAGCTAGGCTCCTGTCATGCATGTCCTTTTGGGACTGGTGATAAACACTTTCAGCCAAGTGGCTGTATATAAAATTAATTCAAAGAAATAAGTAGCCCTTATTTACACAAATTAGGGAAACAACACCCTTTATAATAACCATTAATAATATAAAATATCTTGGTATAACTCTAACCAAGCAAGTAAAAGATCTGTATGACAAGAACTTCAAGTCACTGAAGAAAGAAATTTTAGAAGATATCAGAAGATAGAAAGATCTCCCATGCTCATGGAATAGGTAGGACTAACATAGTGAAAATGGCCATCTTACCAAAAAGCAATCTGCAGATTCAGTGCAATTTCCATCAAATTTCCAACACAAATTTGTATAGACCTTAAAAGATATTCTCAACTTCATATGGAAAAACAAAAACCCCAGAATAACCAAAACAATCTTGAACAATAAAAGAACTTCAAGAGGAATCATCATCCCTGACTTCAAGCTGTACTACAGAGCAATGGTGATAAAAAGTATGTGTGTGATTTTGGTGTAGAAATGTTGTTTGATGGAAGCAAACTGAAGACCCAGAAATAAACCCATACTTATGGTCACTTGATTTTTTCATTTAAAAAAAATCAAAACCATACAATGGAAAAAAAATAAAAATCTTCAACAAATGGTGCTGGTCTAACTGGATATGTAAATGTAGAAGAATGCAAATAGATCCATATTTATCACCATGAACAAAACTCAAGTCCAAGTGGATCAGGAATTCAACATAAAACAGGATACACTAAAGTTCATAAAACAGAAAGTGGGAAATAGCATTGAACACATTAATATAACAGACAATTTCCTGAACAGAACCAATGTCTTAGGCTCTAAGATCAACAATTACTAAATGGAACCTCATGAAATATCTGTAAAGCAAAGGACACTGTCAATAGGACAAAACAGAAGCCTACAGACTAGGGAAGGATCTTCACCAACCCTACATCTGACAGAGGGCTAATATCCAAATTTTATAAAGAACTCAAGAAGCTAGACATCAACAACCCAAATAACTCAATTTAAAAATGGAGTACAGAACTAAACAAATTCTCAACAGAGGAATCTTGGATGGTGGAGAAGTACTTAAAGAAATGTTCAAAGTCCTTAGTGATCAGGGAAATGGAATTCAAAACAACTCTGAGGTGCCATCTTACACAAATCTGAAAGGCTAAGATCAAAAACTCAAGAGATAGCACATGCTGTCGAGGATGTGGAGCAAGGGGAACATTCCTTCATTGATGATGGGATTGCAAACTTGAACAACCACTTTGGAAATCAATTTGGTGTTTCTTAGGAAACTGGGAATAGTTCTACCTCAAATCCAGCTATATCACTCCTTGGAATATACACAAAAGATGTTCCACCATCCCACAAAGACACTTACTTAACTATGTTTATAGCAGCTTTACTCGTAATGGCCAGAAAGGGAAACAAGCTAGATGTCCCTCAATTGAAGAATGGATTAATAAACTGTGGTACATTTACACAATGCAATACTATTCAGCTCTTAAAAACAAAGACATTGTGAATTTTGCAGGTAAATGGATGAAACTTGAAACTATCATCCTGAGTGAGGCAACCCAGTCCCAAAAGGAATACAAGTCTTTCTAACCTTTAACTTTCCCTCTTTCAGGGGTACCCAGCTCCTCCAGGTTCCTCATGGGGGTCCTAGGTCCTGAGAGAGAAAGCTCTGAGGAAATTTGAAATCCTGGGAGCTTAAATCCTGAGCTCATAGAGTCCTTTTATAAACAGGTTTCTCTACCAGAAGCAGTAGCAGTCTGTAGGCTGCTACCACAGGCTGTGTGACCTCTGACAAGACCCACAACTTCTAAGTCAGCATTCTTATGATCTGACATCCTGAGCTTTGAGTTATACAATAGTATGCCCTGTTTTAAGCAAATCCAAAGCATCAGGACTTATAAGCACAGAAGTTGCTGTTCCTAAATGCTGGCTGCCTGAGTCTGCAGAGTTGTCCAGCCATGCCCTCTTTAACATATAGATGGATCCATTAAGCCTCATCTCACACACATCCCTGAAGTTTTCTGGACATTCCTACAACATGCCTGTCCCTGTGAGCCATCTGTTCCCATCTCTGTATCTCTTTCTATTTTCTTTCAACTTGCCCCCCACCCCCAACCCAGTCTTCCCTACAAAGTATGAGAAGCCACCATCACTGTGGGATGAATTGAAATCTGTGGCCACAGCACTCTCATGTGAGTGGCACATGGGATAATGGTAGAACATCCACGGTGCAGCTGTAACCCTTCAGAAAAATCAAAGCAGTTATCCAATTTGTAAACATTTGTCCTTCCGGTAAGCTAACCAGTCCTAACTACAGGCATCATTAAAAACAATTCTCCCTCATTTTACAAATAAAATGGGGACAATGATTCCCCCTACCATGATTTTTACAGACTCTGTTTAACAAGATATTCAAGTTATTTTACTGGGACAAGGTGAATGACTAAAGAGTCACCCTGGACACTTGTCTTCTCTCAAAAGCAGAGATGGGAATCTTGCACAGTAGAGGGGTTGTGGATTCCAAGACAGAACATTCTCTACTTGTCCTCTCCCTCTCAGTGTCTAGAAGGTGCGCCCAACTTGTGTTCCACATGAAGACCAAGGATAGATATGAATGAATTCAGCATAATGCAAACCCACAAACTTTCATAAAACATTATGTGATTTTCATTTCGAAACTCAATTGTGCAGTTATTGAGCATACACACAGTAGACGGCAGCCTCCTACTTTAGACACTCCTGGGACCTAAAGGAAGAAGTGAGGCAAGACTCTCCATGAACAGAACGTTACAGATGATCGATCGCTATATTGTAACCAGATTTGATTTCTACTTCACCCTGTATTCACTAGATCCTGGAAACCATGGATCCATGTTCACTTTGAGTAATCAAAGAGTATTTGAAACTTACAAATATAAGACACTGTCTTAGTCAGGTTTTCTATTCCTGCACAAACATGACCAAGATTCAGCTGGGGAGGAAAGGGTTTATTCAGCTTACACTTTCCACATTGCTGTTGATCACCAAAGGATGCAGGACTGGAACTCAAGCAGGTCAGGAAGCAGGAGCTGATGCAGAGGCCATGGAGGGATGTTACTTACTGGCTTGCTCAGCCTGCTCTCTTATACAACCCAAGACTACCAGCCCAGAGATGGTCCCACCCACAAGGGGTCTTTCCCACTCAATCACTAATTGAGAAAATGCCTTACAGCTGGATCTCGTAGAGGCATTTCCCCAACTGAAGCTCCTTTCTCCATGATAACTCCAGCCTGTGTCAAGTTGACACACAAAACCAGCCAGTACAGACACCTTGGTGGGAAATATTCTTATAAGTGCCCTCTTGTCCTATGAACTACACTGGAGAAAACAAGTCTAGCATGCAGATTTCAGAGGTTTGGGGAATTTTTATAAAGCTTGGTACCAGGTCTGCTGAGGCAGTAGGGAAAATGTGTGTAGTCAGTATACTGGGTAGCAAAAGGGAAACCTGTTCCTATTGTCACAGAAATTCCTCTACTCAAAGAAAGAATCCAAAAATCTCAGCAACTTACTCCACTTGTGTACACGGTCTGCTTTCCTCTCTGCACCCCAGAGTGAGATGGGAACAGATTCTCTCCCTCTCCCTCTCCCTCTCCCTCCCCCTTCCCCCTCCCCCTTCCCCCACTCTCCCCATCCCCCTCTCTCCCTCTCTCCCTCTCCCTCTGATCCGTGCCTAGGGCAGCACATCCCTGGTTCTACTCTTCTCCGGGGCCAAATTCTCTTGTCCCTTGGTCACATACCATCTCTGGTACTCGATCTCCTATTTCACTCCTTCCTTCCCCTGCCAGGCATGCCTTCTTCAGGTTCTCTCACAGCTCACCTCCTCCAGGAAGTCTTCCTAGAATTTCCATGCCTCTCCTGAGCTCACTCGCCTTTGACTATTTGCCCAATAGTTGATCTCCCATTTTCTCTCACCTGGCCTAGAAGTGCCCAGACATCCCGGCAGGAATGGGTTCCTAGATCATCTAATGTACAAGACTCAGGATGGGCGCAAGTATACTAGACTATATTCCATCTGCTGTGTAAATGTGTACACAGGACTTACTGTTTTCTCTCAGGAAGGGCATACTCTATCCCTAGAGAATCTCCCTGCAGTCTTAGTTAAGTGCTTTCATGAGTACCTTTGTGAGTGGCCAGGCTGGAAAGGTAAACCAAGTTGTAAAGAACCGGGACTTAGGGAGAGGTAGGGCGCGCCCATCGTCGAGAGTACTAATCTCAGTTTTGCCTCTGTGGCACCTGTCTCATTACCTGTTGAGAGCCTTGTGTGTCTATAGCCTCACACACTCCCAGGCTCATTACGGGTGTTCAGGGAAGGTCTGAGTGTGTGGATGGTGGTAGGTCATCCAAACTCATCAAAGCCAGAGGATTATGGTCCCACTCAGACCCTGCCTTGTGGAGTTCTGCCCACCAGCCTCTGCTCAGCACTTGTGTGAGGCAGCCCAGCTCTCCACAATTTCTTATTCCTTCTTGCAGAAACTTTCAACTGCTGAACGGAACACACACTTCCTGTCAGCTTTTATTTTCATGATGGCTTGCTTACAAGCAGGCCATTCTGTTCTTGGAATTTCTTGTTAAAATATTTCATTTAATTAAGGTTTTACAACCAGCTCTGCTTTCTGTCTGTTAGAAGGTAGGGGCCAGTGTCGTTGCTCTAGCCTCTGCTCTCCTGGAGGCCAAGTCATCGAGACTCTGGGAGATCCAAGCCCAGGCCCTCAGGCTGCATTCCAAGGCTTCCAGCCTTCCACCTCAAAAGGACTGGGTGTGTCAGAGGCTGGATTTCCATCACAGGCCCCACTGGAGACCAGAGGGCCACCAGAGATGTTGCCTAAGTACCCTCTGTTGGGACTCTTTCTCTGCCTGTGTCTAAATCCCAACCTTTATCCAGAGAAAGTGCACAGGTGTTTATAAGCAGCCCACAGCATCTGTGTTCTCTCCAACCTCTCAACCCACTCTTTCCTATGCTGCTTCCTGACCCTATTGTTCTAGCTTTTCTGACACTGCACCCACCTACCCCCTGCCCTTAGAGCCCCTCTCAGCTCCATGGGCAGAATGCCACATTCATTCTCTGTCTACCTTCCACATGTGAATACAACCCTGCCGTGCATCATTCCCCAACATTATCCTCTGAACACACCTGGGTCCAGGGAAGCTCTGCCATCACCTTCATGGGCCAGAGAGGTCTCTGAGCTGTTGAATGGGATAAACGTGACTGCCTTTTCCCTAAGCAAGAGTGGCCCCAGGCGAAGTGGTTTCGAAAGGTAGTCTCTCCAAAGTGTGGGTGCTTTGGTCCTTCTTAGGAGAACAAAATACTCACAGGAGCAAGTATGGAGATAAAGTGTAGAGCAGAGACTAAAGGAAAGGCCACCTAGAGACTACCCCACCAAGGGAATTAATCCCATATACAGTTACCAAACCCAGACACTATTGTGGATGCCAAGAAGTGCGTGCTGAAAGGAGCCTGATATGGCTGTCTCCTGAGAGGCCCTGCCAGAGCCTTACAAATACAGAGACAGATGCTCACAGCCAATCATTGGACTGAGCACGGGGTCCCCATTAGAGGAGTTAAAGAAAGGACTGAAGGAGTTGAAGGGGTTTGCAACCCCATAGGAAGAACAACAATATCAACCAACCACACCCCCCAGAGCTCCTAGGGACTAAGCCATCAACAAAGGAGTACACATGGCTCCAGCTGCATATGTAGCAGAGGATGGCCTTGTCATGCATCAATGAGAGAAGAGGTCCTTGGTCCTATGAAGGCTCCAGTATAGGGGAATCAAGGATAGAGAAGTGGGAGTGGGTGGGTGGTGAGTAGGTGGAGGAACACCCTCATGGAAACAGGGGCAGGGAGGATGGCAAGGGGGTTTCGGGAGAGGGGTAAACTGGAAAAGGAGATAACATTTGAAATGTAAATAAAGAAAATATCCAATAAAAATTTTTTTAAAGGTGGGCTCTACAGAGATGGGAGCTGCTCTAGTCACTCAGCCCAAAACTCCAAGGACCTCTTTGTACAACAAACCAGCCAGGCTCCCCCTCTCCGTGTTCCACAGCCCCAATGCAAAGCCCAGAGTCGGGATAGCCCAAGAAGAACAAAAGTCAGGCACCCCTATTCTCCTACCAGTTTACAGCCTGGCAGTAGCCATCCCCTGGCCTGTCACAGGGTTACAATGGAGACAGATCTCTGCTTTTCTGAGCTCCTTCATCCAAGGCAGGTGGCTTCCTGACCCCACCCAATACCTGGCCTTAGAGAAGCACTGGGTAATTCTGGGCTCGTTGTTGACAGTTGCTAAGATGCCAGCTGCCACCTGTCAGGAATGTGCAGTCAGGGGTGTAGCAAAACGTGCTGTTTTCCCACACTTGTATTCCAAAAGGTTACAGGCCGTGGGTGCCTAATAGGCAGAACATTAGATCACTTGTCTCATTTAGAACAATAATCCGTTTCGCTAGGGGTCAGCTTAACACAAAGAGTCTGTCCAGACCAGGGCCCTTGATACGACTTAGCCCTCCCTTGAAACTAATGAAATTTTCAACTCGTGGGTACTTGAGTTAATAAAGTGTGCCACACATCTGCTCTGGCCACTGGCAGAAAAAAAGCCCCGAGGTTCAATTTTGAGATCACTGACATAGTGTTTGAGTGGTCCCCCGCTGGCACCTGGCGGGACACCAAATTAAGGAAAGCCCGCACAATGAATGTGTGTGAGAGAGAAAAAAACCAACATGAGTGTATACACACAGAGGCCAAGGACCCCCTCGGGGAGGGTGAGAGAGGGGAGGCCTTGGAATTATAGGAGGGAGGATTGATGGGGTGCTACCGCTGGGATTTCACGCCAGTGGCCTACAGGTAATGAATTATTTTAAAAGGAAATTGGCACCAACATGATCTTAGGTCGAAAAGTAAAAGGGGCGTGTTTTCTGTCCCATCCATGCTGAATTAACTGAGTATGCTAATGTGAGTGCCTGTGAACCAAACAGAAAGCTGTGGGGTGGGGGCAGAGAGGTGAGTTCTAAGCCTCATAGACCCACCCAGAGATCTCAGCTCTTCTCCCTCCTCCATTGCTACTGCTCACCTCCCCACTGAGGGCATTGTGTTGGCCTCAGGCTTGCTCAGGAAACAGGAGGAGCCCATTGCCTGCTGGGATATGAACTAGTCACTAGTTAAGAAACGAACTTAATCCCACCAGCAGTGGAGGAGTGTTCCTCTTTCTCCACATCCTCACCAGCATCTACTGTCACCTGAGTTTTTGATCTTAGCCATTCTGACTGCTGTGAGGTGGAATCTCAGGGTTGTTTTGATTTGCATTTCCCTGATGACTAAGGATGTTGAACATTTTTTTTTAGGTGCTTCTCAGCCATTCAGTATTCCTCAGTTGAGAATTCTTTGTTTAGCTCTGTGGACATAGTACTACCAGAGGATCCAGCAATACCACTCCTAGGCATATACCCAGAAAATGCTCCAACATGTAATAAGAACACGTGCTCCACTATGTTCATAGCAGCCTTATTTATAATAGCCAGAAGCTAGAAAGAATCCAGATGTCCCTCGACAGAGGAATGGATACAGAAAATGTGGTACATTTACATAATGGAGTACTACACAGCTATTAAAAACAATGAATTTATGAAATTCTTAGACAAATGGATGGATCTGGAGGATATCATCCTGAGTGAGGTAACCCAATCACAATAGAACACACATGATATGCACTCACTGATAAGTGGATATTAGCCCAGAAGCTCAGAATACCCAAGATACAATTCGAAAAAAACATGAAACTCAAGACGAAGGAAGACCAAAGTGTGGATACTTTGATCCTTTTTAGAAGGGGGAACAAAATACCCACGGAAGGAGCTACAGAGACAAAGTATGAAGCAGAGACTGAAGGAATGACCATCCAGAGACTGCCCCACCTGGGAATCCATCCCATAAACAACCACCAAAACCAGACACTATTGTGGATGCTAACAAGAGCTTGCTGACAAGAGCCTGATAAAGCTGTCTTCTGAGAGGCTCTGCCAGTGCCTGACAAATACAGAAGTAGATACTCACAGCCATCCAGTGGATGGAGCACAGAGTCCCCAATGAAGGAGCAAGAGAAAGTATCCAAGGAGCTGAAGGGGTTTGCAGCCCCATAGGAAGAATAACAACATGAACTAACCAGTACCTCCAGAGCTCCCCGGGACTAAACCACCAACCAAAGAAAATATATAGTGGGATCGTGTCTCTAGCTGCATAAGTAGCAGAGGATGGCCTAGTTGGTCATCAATGGGAGGAAAGGCCCTAGGTCCTGTGAAGGTTATATGCCCCAGTAGAGGGGAATGCCAGGGCCAGGAAGTAGGAGTGGGTGGATTGGTGAGCAGGGATGGGGGAGGAGGTAGAGAGTTTTCAGAGGGGAAACTAGGGAAGAGGATAACATTTGAAATAAAGAAAATATCTAATAAAAAATAGAAATCAGCCGGGCGGTAGTGGTGCACACCTTTAATCCCAGCACTTGGGGGGCAGAGGCAGGCAGAGTTCTAAGTTCGAGGCTAGCCTGGTCTACAAAGTGAGTTCCAGGACAGCCAGGGCTATACAGAGAAACCCTGTCTTTAAAAAAAAATCAAAAATAAATAAATAAACTGAGGTGAAAAAGAAAAGAAGAGAAAGAGGAGAGGAGGGGAGGGGAGGGGAGGGAAGGGGAGGGGAGGGAAGGGAAGGGAAGGGAAGGGAAGGGAAGGGAAGGGAAGGGAAGGCAAGGGAAGGGAAGGAACTCTGTGAAGCCTGGTGTGTTTCCTCTCCTGACACTGGAAGACACCGAGAACTGAGGAAAGAGAGTGGATCTGAACCTACTGTGGTCTTCCCAAGAGGATGTCATGGAGTCCTCCTCATACCCAAGGCCTGTCTCCCAAGAAATGCTGTGCTGTTGGGTCAGTTTGCTTTAAGACCAGGCCAAGGATGTCCCCTCTCTGGAAGCTAAAATGGGCCTTAGTTCAGGCCGTGCCTTCCTCTTGGCTCATCCAAGTCCCTCCCTCGGGTGTACATTATGAGAGTATTTACGCACAGGGCTGCAGGGGGGATCCCAGAGAAAAGAGCAGATGCTCATACACACCCCCCCCATAAAATAGCCCCCAGGGGTCTTTCAATGTGATTTTAGCCATCAAGTATAGAGGTGTGAAGGGCTAGAAAAAGGCCACACCACCTCCAAAGAGTTTGGCTGGCCCTTCTCCTGAGGTGGGCTCAGCTTGACTAGAAGGGTACCCTACTTCCAGTAGGGTAGAAGACACGTGGCTACTTGTCTTTAGTTCTTCTGTTACCACCGTTTACCTCAAGCATCTCTACTCCAGTGTTGATGGAGACTGAGAGGGGAGAACACAGCAGGACAGGTAGACCAGGCAAACTGTTCATGTCCATATGAGGAGACTCATTGACCAATGCTTCAGTCACTGTGTAGCCGACCAATGCTGCTGACACATAAGGACGGGAGCTCACAAATATGGCTGACAAGGCTTTGCCATGGCTTTCCACCACTTGCCATCTGCCAGTGGCATGTCACCTCATCACTCCTACAAAGCTCCCTGAATTATTGTCCTCTGGCAAGCCTTTTTTCACTTACTTCCCCTACCAGGAGTCTTTCCTCAGCTGTCAGCCCTCTTTCACTCTGCTGGCCTGGCCTGGGAAACTCCCATAGCCACACCTTGGTTTCACAAGCTTTGACCCCTCGGCAGCTTGATGGGAGCCCAGGTCTCCAGTGGAGCTAAGCAAAGCCTTAGCAATCAAATTAGACAAAGCTGGTCCCAGGCACAAACCCTCCGTGATTCCAGAAGCCCATCCTCTAGAGTCCCTCAGAAGTGCTCTCTTTATGGAAGCCCTTTTTCCTGGAGAATTCTAGAAGTAAAATGGCAGAGGCAGGGCAAAGTAGAGTCAGTCCCCACAAGGCTCCCCATGATTAATGATGCCCCCAACATTCCCCTGAGGTTCTCTAAGCAACTGTGCATGGCGGCCTTGGAATGTGGCATCAGCTGCCCTTTGGGAGCCCCAGCCCCTCCTCAAAGCTCTGGAGCCCCCGTCTGCCTCCATCAGGGCTGTTTCTCTCACTTTCCCAGTGTTCTGCCTAAATCTCACCAAAGGGGAAGAGGGAGGCATTGCACTCTATTCCATCATCCAGTTCAGACTCAGAAAGAATATGCCCCAAACCCAGCCTCTAATTCCTCTCCTCCCTGTGAGGAGCATGGCCTGGCAATGAGTGAATATTTGCTACCCCCATCTCTTCATAGATAAAATTAGGAATGTCATTGTACTTACTTGGCTCCTAGTCTTCTTGTGAAGATTGTAAAAGTTAACATGTGCTATTTGCTCAGGTATCCGACAGTGCAAACACCCTGGAAGTATTGGTATTATCTCTGGCTCCTTTTCCAAAAACCTATACTGCAGAGTAGCAATCAAATACCTCACCAGCAACCAGTCTCTAGCTCTTCTACCATCCCTAAAGGCAGCAACAGGCTGCCTACAGTATTTGGTACCGAGATTCTGGTAGGCCTTGTCACAATGGAATTTCTGTCTATGCCACTAAAAGACAACACCAACACACAGGCCTTACAATGGAAAGAGAAGCTCTTGCGTAATAGAGTTAGCTCACCTGGAGCACCTAGGGAACCCTACCAAGCCAGCCACCAAACAAGGAAGATAGAGATATGGCCTCTCACGTGTCTCTAAAATCACTAGGAACCTGTAGGCCATGGAGAGTGTCTGTTACTACAGCCAGTGCTGTAAAAGGAGACCAAGTTACCAGTGGTGATTAGAGTTCAAGTTTATTGTGACTAATGTAACTTTTATCTAGTGCAAGCATCTCACGTGGACCCAACTTCATCTGTGAGGCCTGACACTCCGCAGACTCACCAAAGCCAGTTGCAAGCTCCTGATGGCTCAGCCAACATCCTTGGGTCACAGACCCAAAAAGCCTGAGGTCAGTTCCCTGCCACCTCTCCAGGCCACAGCAGTCCCTTCCCTGAAATGACAGATTTGACCCAATGATCTATAAAGGTTTTCAGGTTCCAGCCAACTGCAGAGGGTTCCAACATACCAACGTCATCATAAGAACGGTAACAGGACTCATGTATAGATCATCTGGTATGCCCAGTGTCTATGACACCACAATAAATCAATAGGGACACACTGTGATCTGTATTGTGCAGATGGGAAAACTGAGGCTTGGGGTGTTAAATAGCTTTGCTTTGGTGACTTGTTTACAGCAAACTGGGCTTATAGGCTTGATCTGCATTATCTCCACAACTATGCATGGAAAACATGCTGTGTTGTTTTCACAATGACCATGGATGGCATCAGTAACGTTAGCCACTTCAGTGCTGAACACACGGCATGAGAGTCATCTTGCCTCATCTTTCACCAGCCTACAAACATGAATGTATAGTCACTCCAACCAGACCCACCTTAGCCAGAACAAACTTTCCAAATTTCTTGCCCAAGTTTATCTGTGGTAACTTCAGAATCCCTGTTTAGTACAAAGAGGGTCTCCTACTATCAAAATATTGAAATATTTTAACTGCTGTCCTGTATTCCCTAAGCTGACCACTTCCATGGACCTTATAAGCTACCCATGTCTCTGGGGGATGCTGGGTTACTTACAGTGTCTGCTCTGATTGGTAAGTGCTCCTGGGAGGCTAACTGTTAAATACCCTAAGCATCACCTCTTGACATGATAACCAACGCAGAAACACGGACATGGAGGTGCGCATGTCACATTGGCACCTGCCCTGTGTGAATAGGACACAAAAAAATGTGCAAATGCTTACGTTTAAATACAACTTACACACACACACACACAAACACACACACACACACCATCACCCCACTAGTACCCAACTCTAGCTCAATCTCTCCCTTGGTACTTCTTTCAAGTAGTTAAAAACAGCAAATATTAGTTACTTTCTTGTGACCAAATATAAGAAGCAACTTTGGAAGAAAGATTTGTTTCTAAAAGCTCTTAGGCTGAGGGAATACAGCCCATCATATCATAGAAAGCATGGTGGCAGGAACGTGAGATACTGGTCAGATTACGTCCTTAGTCAGGAAGCAGGGAGAAACAAACGCTGCTGTTTCCTGGTTTTCTCTGTTGCCTTTACTATAAAGCCCCAAACTGGCCTGTGTGATTGTGTCACCTACATCCTTTCTGCTCAGTTAGAACTTCCAGGATATCCTTACCAATATACTCAAAGATATACTGTGATGGTTTGTATATTCTTGGACCAGGGAATGGCACCATTTGGAGGTGTGGCCTTGTTGGAATAGGTGTGACCTGGTTGGAGTAGATGTGTCACTGTGGGTGTGGGCTTAATACTCTCACCCTAAGTGCCTGGAAGACAGTCTTCCACTAGCAGCCTTTGGATGAAGATGTAGAACTCTCAGCTCGGCCTGTGCCATGCCTGCCTGGATACTGTCATGCTCCCACCTTGATGATAATGGACTGAATCTCTAAACCTGTAAGCCAGCCCCAATTAAATGTTTTTATAAGACTTGCCTTGGTCATGGTGTCTGTTCACAGCAGTAAAACCCTAACTAAGTCATATACCTTATTGAACCCCAAGGTGTTTTTTAATTAATTAATTGATCTTATTTCTTCTTCTTCTTTGAGACTGGGTCTCACTATGTAGCCTTTCTGGTCTATGACCTGGTATGAGGCTGGCCTCAGAATTGTGGCAATCTTCCCCTTTTGCCTCCTGAGTACTGGGACTCCAGCCATGTGCCAGCATACTCAGTTCCCTAGGTGTTTATTGATCCAATCAAGTTAATAATAAAAATTAAGTGAAAGTCGAAATTAACCATTACACACCCCCCATGAAGCTCACTGTAAGCCTCTACTCCTGAAATTCTTTCTGCTCCCCAACACCCTCTTGCCCAGTCTCTAGAAAGCAAGGCTATAATACATGATCCCTACAAGTGGACATGACGGAGCAACCATAGCCAAATGACTGATCCTTGAGAAGGAAAGCCAATAGAAAGCCCTGTTATCTGACCTAGAGTGCCCTGCACAGAACTCACACACTGAACCCTAAACTGGTAACCACACCTCAACTAGAAGAGACAAAAAGCACTCAGAGGACTCTGGACTGGAGACCAAACCTCTGCCAGGCCAAGAACTGCACTGGGCAAGCCAGACTCTAACAACCAAATCCCCACTGCTGAGGTGCACACGGGATGGGAGGAGAGGGGGCCTGCATGAAATCTGACATGTTGCCCCAGCATCTTCACTAAGTGAAATGTTTTACAAAGACTGCTGTGCATCCTAGAGATGAGCCAAGAGTGCCTGGGTGGGCTGCTCTTCTGTACATCTCCTGAGCCTTCCCTGTGAGTATAAGGAACCTTGAGTAGAGGGAACCAAGATGAGCCTTGGCATTGTCCTTTGGCTAGGGTAGCAACGTTGTCGTTTAGCATGTCATAAAACTCTGCTTGGTTTAGTCTGTTCCTCCAGGGAGACAACTCTACAGCTCCCCACCCCCAACCCCCGAGAGCCTTTCCTACTCTTTGGACTGTTCTTGCTGAAATATAACAGAGGCAGCCCTGTGTGCCTTTTTCCATCAGCAGACTCTGGGAGGACTCTCCATTTCCCCTTTTGCACCTGTCCTTTACCACTGGGTGACATTGGCTGGAGTATGAGATGGGGATCTGAAGTTGTCCCCCATTTGTGCTCAGGGTTGATTTGCACAGTTCCTTGAGTTCTTTGCATAGGAAGGATTCTGTGTCAGGGGTAGCTTGCTAGAGTCAGACATTCTGAAGACATCCTACCAGGGACCATGCAGGAGAGCAAATCCTTCACCAAGAGGAGGTCACAATGGTTTCCAATCCTAGAATCATGAAAGGCACTACAATTCTTCCTATGAACTCTAAGCTATGGTTTTGCCTCTGAGATCACATGTCTCTGGAAAGTTCTCTGACAAATAATTCAAACAGGAAGAGATTCATGTGGTCCTAGTACCCAAATACCTGGTTGCAGAAGTCACAGAGGCTAAGAGCCATGATATTACTGTAGGATATGGGGACATAACCCTATGGCCAAAGCTACTTCAGGAACAACCAAAAGCTGTGAATACAATTGTCTCTTCTAGTTGAGGTATATAGATGTTATCCCGACTTTGGTGTGAGTCTATCAATAATGAGGCTCTCAAAATCTGGCATCCATGCAATGGTTCTCCAAATGTATGAAACGTCTGTCATCGTCATTCTGTCCCGAGACTAACAGGCCTAATAGAAGTAGCCAATGCTACTTGACAGATGCAAGTTCCAATTCTCATGACCTCTGACCTCTGGCCTTTGGCTCACTGAGGCTTTGAGAGTGATTCCTCCTATATACAGCAGACCCTGAAAAGCTTAATCACTGGGGATAAAGCCAGGTCCTTCCCACTTTGCCTTACACATTCAAGTCATATTACTAGGGCCTGCCTCATCTTATACCTAATAAGCTGCCATCACAGATAAAAACCTCTCCTCACCCAGACCATCAGAAATTCCAATACTAGATGAGGATGTGACTTAGTCTGGCGCATTCAGACACCCTGTTCAGCAGGTTGAGAGCTTGATGTGTCTATGTCAGGAGATGCTGAGATACCCCAGGTTTTCCTGTTACCTTCTTGGAGACAAGTTATGCATCAGAGCCCTGGGACTCCTACAGAGTGGATGGCTTGAGCCACGGAAATATATTAGGGGCTGAAAAGATGGCACAGTGATTAAGAGCATTTGTTGTTCTTCAAGAGGATTCAAGTTCAGATATCAGAACCAACATCAGATGGCTCACAACCAGCTATAGGAAATCTAGTATTTTCTCCTAACCTCCATACTCTCCTGGGCTCTACAGACACCTGCATACACACATACACACAAATAAATAAAAATTAGATGTTCATATGTAAATATATACATATATCAAGATAAACACATATACTTGTCTTTGTGTATAGAGAGAGAAAGATGTAAGGAGAGAAACAAAATGGAGAACTCGGTCCCAACCACCTCCCCCTAGATTCCTGTAGTTACTGGCAGTCCTTGAGGTTCCTTAATGTAATCATCTCCCAGTGGCCTGTCTTTGTCTTCCCAAGAGGACCAAGGGGGACAGTCTCATTGATTTGCCACCTCCCAGTCTCACCCTTCTGCTGACTGTGAGGATATCCTCCAAATGAGCACATCCACAGGCACTAGGGAAACACCTTCACTGTGTGATTCTGATGGGATGCAGTTCAACCCTGCTCTGTAAAGACAGATCTCTGCACACCTCTTCTGCACCCCAAGCCCTCCCTAATAAATGATCCAGTGGGACTCAAAATGAGGAGGCAAAACCAACCAGCACCTCCTGAGTCCTCTCGACAGCAATCTTTGCCCCAAGAGAGAACTTCGAATGAGAATGAAGATGCAAGAGTGTGCCTCACAGGTAGCCCAAGACCAGCTCCTAATCCAACAATTCCATACTCAGAATTTTCTAATCATCTAACTAGGCATGAATTTATGAGGGTAAATCATGTTCAGATGTGATTCAATGTACAAAAAATTATACATATATACATCTTGCACTCATTAAAAAATGATTTCTAGGGCTGGTGAGATGGCTCAGTGGGTAAGAGCACCCGACTGCTCTTCTGAAGGTCCGGAGTTCAAATCCCAGCAACCACATGGTGGCTCACAACCATCGGTCCCGAGATCTGACTCCCTCTTCTGGAGTGTCTTAAGACAGCTACAGTGTACTTACATATAACCAATAAATACATCTAAAAAAAAAAAATGATTTCTAGATAGAGGATGTGTGGCTTATAATCTCAGTTGAAATATTTTATGTGGGCTCTTATTTACAAGATAGAGGACACAGGAGTTTCTCTCCTCTGGTTACTTCCTTTCAGCAGAGGCTTCTGGCCAGGCTAGGGTCAGTCTCTGACTATATCAAAGGGGAGCTGGGGAAGGAACTTTGTCCTCCGCCAGATTCTACCCCCAATCCCACTTTTGCTTGTGATGTTCCCACAGTCCTGTGCTCTGAGCTAATGTCAAGAATAAACCATACAAGAAAGATCCAGAACTGCCGATGAAAAGGCAGCTTCCAGTAAAGACTGGCAGAGGTAAATCTCTGTGAGTTTGAGGCCACCCTGGTCTATATAGCAAGATCCAGGCTGGTCAGGACTAAATAGAAAGACTCTGTTAAAAAAAACAACAACAACAACAACAACAACAACAAAAACCACAGGGCTTTCTAGTTTACACTCTGCAACAAAGTGTCAATGTAACCTTCACCAAGTGGCCTCCCTATCCAATCTACTCATTACTCACTTGACCATTCACTCTACAAACACTTTTAAATCACTCACTGAATTTTAGCTAAATAGGCCTATGTGTCTCTGTCCATAGCAGACATCACTAGTTGACCGCTGCACACTTTGCTCCAGATTCTTCACTTAGCTTGCTGGGCACCCACTGAAAATCTCTGCCTCCGGGAGTCAAATCTCAGAAAGGTTTGGCATCCTTCATGTCTTGGGGGGGGGGGGGGTTCTGTGTAAAATGCTTACTGTGAAAGCTCAAGTCCCTAAGCTCAGATACCCAGCACCTATGTGAAAACCAGACATATAACCGGGTACTGGGAGGTAGACAGAGATGGCAAATCCTGGGGGGGGGGGGGGGGGGGTTGCTAGCTATCAGTATAGCTGAAAGGGAAAGCTCCAGGCTCAGTAAAAAATCCCGTCTTGAAAAATCTAACGTGGATGGTAGAAGAAAAACATATCCAGTGTGTATCTCTGCCCTGTATAAGCACATGCATAGGTGTGTATACCTGCAGATGCAGGCAGGTAGTCAGACAGACAGACAGACAGACAGACAGCAGGCAGGCAGGGAGGCAGGGACAGAGAAACAGAGACAGACAGGCAGACTGACAGAGACAGAGATGGTGGAGATAACAGAGAGAGACAGACAAAGACAAGAGAGAATGGCATCTTCAGCCTGAACAGACAGGAGTCAGCAGAGAGGAGAGATCCAGACACCATTGCCACAGAAGGTATCATGAGATCCACCAGTGTTTAGGGGCTCAAGAGTCGAGATTCCAGCATGGGAAAAACTTGCTTTGCTGTTTGAGCCTGATACAGAAGTTTCCCCTTTAAAGAGGGCTCTACCATCTGCATGTGAGTGAGAAAAGGAGCAGAATTCACATGAATTGCCCAGAGCCAGTTTAAAGCTTTAGTTCTGGCCAGACTTAGCACCAGCAGCAAACTCCTATTCACACAGGGACCTGTTTGGCCACTTTTCTTGGCTGCCCAGCCCCTGCAGCTCCCAGAGATGCTCCACATTCCATTAGTTAATTGGTTTGTTCCTCCTGCAAGGGAGTGTGCATAGCTCTGATCACAGGGCAGTTGCTTATTCTTCATCCTTTTTCAAATGGTATCAATTCTGGGGCTGACCTGCTGACTGAGATGCTCAGTTCCTGCGTGTTTCCTGGGGCCATTGGGAGGGTCGGTGGATGCGCCTATCAAAAAGGAAAAATGTCTGCAACTTGGGTTGTAACCAAGCCACAACTCAATTTCCTCCTCTGGCAAAACTTCCTGAGACAAAAAATAAATAAATAAATAAAATTGCAAACTATGGGCTGTGGTAGGCTTGCCTCTGATAACTAGACCACACTTGGTAGCTGAACAAACAAGGGTTGGCTGGAAATCCCATGCTCTTTGGCTGACATCTCTAATACATGACAGAGTCGTCCCCGATGCCATTTAAAGCAGGCGGTTGGCAGCTTCCCTGCCTCTATGTGCTGCTAACTGCCAGCCTTGAACACGAGACATCACAGGTCTGACACTAGATCCAAGTTGTTGAACAAGTATTTGACCACAGTCAACAGAAATATTTTGCACACAATTTTTTTCTCATTTATGCTCTGAAGTTAGTTTTATAATTATCTCCATTTTACAGCTGGAGAAACTAAAGCTTTGTGAGGTTAAGCAAGTTACAAAGACACACACCTAGCAAATCACAAGTGGGGATGTCAGCCTCTGTCTGACTACATCTGTGGGCTTAATAGCCCAGGTTCTGCCTGTGGATTCCCTACCCACCATTCTACTCTCTACCCCATCCCCAGAAAACTTAGCTTAAGCTCAACACCATGCCAGAAAGTGTTTACCTGGGCCATGACAATTCTAGGGTTGTCCACAAGCCAGAACCAGTTTTTGTTCCTCTCCCATGAAGTTCTGGGGCTGTTTTCCACAAACAGGGCCCCTGCCTGTCCAAAAAAATAAAGATCTTGAGTGTCTGCTCTGCCTCAACTGATTTATCATAGCTCTGGAAGAAAGATAGGAATGTTCTGATCAATACAGAAAAGGCCCAGGGCGGTACGTGCCTAATTTCTACACACAAATCCTGGCCTCAGTTTCCTCGGTTGTAACATGTTTTCAGTTCAACCCTCCTAGCCCCCGAGACATGCATGGTACACACCAGGAAGAAGCAGCAGTTATCACACACCCTGCAGGTAGCCAGAAAGTACAGTGCAAAATGATCATCCCCAAATCACCACTCCTCCATCCATCTCTCTCCCCTTCTACTAATCCAGCCACTCAGCAGCCTGTCTGCCCACTCTTTCCATCCTCTAGTCCCACCCACATCCATCCATCTTAAGCTCACTGGGATTTCAAACTCAGAGACAAATATCGAGGAATCTCCACACTGTTCTCAAGGTATTCATGAGCTGAAGCCCTATCTGGAGCCAGTATGCTCATGATCTCCCAAGAGGTCAAGCCAGAAGCCAACAAGGAAGAAATCACTATGGCCTTTTCACCATGTCTTCATGCTCCCATTGACCCTCCCTAAAGTGGAGGAGGGGTTTCAGGCAGAAGGAAGGAGGACAGGCATGGGGCAGAGCCCGCTGTATCTGTTAGCACTTGGTAAAAGGGTGACTGCCATCTTGTCAAGATGTAAACCAAATCCAGAGAAGTGCCTTTTGCAAACCAGCCTGTGGTTCCATCACTGGGTCTGTGTGGGTGGGAAAGGGGATGAATAACATGTAGAAAACATACACATTCTCACCCAGGCTCCGGCCTCTGGGAGCAGCGTTCAAAGAGCCATGATTCCACTCATGCATGCAGCCTCTCTCTGTGTCTCTCTCTGTCTCTCTATCTCTGCCTCTCTCTCTGTCTCTCTATCTCTCTCTCTATGTCTCTCTCTCTGTATCTGTCTGTATGTCTATGTCTCTCTCTCTGTCTCTGTGTGTCTGTCTGTCTGTCTCTGTGTGTATATCTGTCTTCTGTCTGTCTGTCTGTCTGTCTGTCTCTCTCTCTCTCTCTCTCACACACACACACACACACACACTCCTGAAAATAGCCAACTTTCTATAGAAAAGGACTAAGAAGCCATCTCCCTAGATACTTGACTTTAAAAAAAAAGATGTATTATTTATTTATTTTATGTATATGAGTATACTGTTTCTGTCATCATCTTCAGACACATCAAAAGAAGGCATAAGATTCCATTACAGATGGTTGTGAGCCACCATGTGATTCCTTGGAATTGAACTCAGGACCTCTGGAAGAATAGTCAGTGCTCTGTGCTCTTAACCAGTGAATCATCTCTCCAACTCCAACACTTGACTTTTTGATGAACAAAAACTTTCCTTGATACTAACATGTCCATTGCACCAGTCAGAGTTCCTGGTCTTATTCGGTAGAGCCCTCAAATGGAAGGCAATTACACACATGTCTTCTATACGTCCCACTAGATAGTTGATAGAAAGGCATTTCACAAAATAAATGAAGATTCTTCTACAACTTGTTGGTCTGTCATATGTATGGGTAAGTTGCCTCCAGTTTTCAGAACTGGTTTTCCAGTTCAGTTGTTCCCGGGCCTTAGCTGTGATACCGGCCCATTTAGCTCTCCTTTCACCTTCTGGTCTTTTCATAGATTCCATCCCTCAGTTATTGCAGTTTGCAGACTTACGCTCAAATCGAGCTTGTCAATCTTACTAGCGTGGACATTTAAGGCTGTATCCTGTTTGGCTGTCCTGTGCATTCGTGCGTTTAGCAGCACCCTGACCTCGACTCACTTGATGCCAAAGCACCTGTTTTTCTCAGAAATAACCACCCAAGCTGCTGTAGAGTCAGAGGAATGAGCTTCTCGCACTCTGGGAAGAACCATCTTCAAGGGGAGAAAATTTTGTTCCAAAAGAACAGGAAAAGCCACCTTTTAACTGGGTACATTATAAACAACAGAAATTTGCTTGTGGCTTTTTCATAGGCTCCAACCCCAAGATCTCCTCATTCAGTGCCTGGTGAGAACCCACCCGCATGCATCACACCTGTGCATGCATCACACCTGTGCATGCATCACACCTGTGCTTGTCCTCACACGGGAGGAGGGGTCTACAAGCTCCACCCCAGCCCTCCTTTTTAAGTGTGCCAATCGCATTTATGGGAGATCTCTTATAACCTAATCGTTTCCAACACTCCATCTCATAATCCCATCATCGTAGGAGTGGTTATGTATCAAATATGGATTTGGGAGGACGCAAGATGACATTCTTTTGCCACTTACTTATCTAGGTCCCAAGCCTGAGAAGTCACACGCTGGGCTTCGACAACACAGTCTTCAGGAAATATAACTCTTTCTTCTTGGCCCTCTCTTCACAGCCTAACATTTAAGAAGGCTGAAATTCCAAAACTCTGCCCCACTGGCCTCAACAATGAGTAAACATCGCTACAGTATTGAGCCATGATAGATTTTTTTTTTCCCTACACTTCTGGCCAGGAGCTTCTGTATTCAGGGGGTGAAGTACCAGTCAGTGGTCCTCTGTTAGAAAACAAGCCTGTGACTTCCTGACCTGCACCCCTTCCCAGACTGACAGGGCTCTCATTTCTTTGTTACCCCAGAGAGTCGCTAGGCCAACTAGGCTACCTCTCTCCTGCAGGATGAAGAGAAGGGAGGCAAGGGTAGCATGCAGTGCAGTGCAGTCGGTGTATCCTCCATGTTAGCTCTCCCGGGAGGGGCCAAGTTCCAGATGGAGGGTGAACACAGAGTCCGTGGAGTGTTCATCTTGACGTCATGCCAACACTTCTTGCAAAGATGGGAATGATGGTATGGATGGTGTCAGCAGTGGCAGGGACAATGAACAAGCTGGCAAGAAGCAAGCATCCAGTTCCAGAGGACTGACCTCCTGCAAAGCACACGAGGAGACAGTAGCTAAGCCCTGGAGAGGAGCCTTTGGTTTGCTGGTCCTGCTGCTCTTGCCTGATTCCCAGGCACTTCCTGAATGAAATCAGGCTTGAAATGAAGAGTTCTCATCCAGAGCAGCCCCTCAGGAGGAAATGTGAACTCTGAAATGCACTGTTGCAGGAAATGTTAAAGCTCCTTTTAATATTCTAGTTAAAAGTAGAAAATAAGAGTGGTGGCTGCTCTTGATTTTTTTTTTCTGGGACTGCTGACATTCATGTGAGGTCAGCTGACACAAATGGCTTTCAAAGTGGCACTCTGGGGAGGCTGGCTAGGATTTGCCACCCTCAGTTCTCTGTGGGTCCCTACTTCCCTTGAAAGGTTAGTTCTGAGTTGGGGTAGTCCATATCATAGAGCCCAATATCTGTCCCCTTGCCTTCCCAAGCATGTGACAACAAGCTACAAGAATCCCTAAGCTAGACCATGACAGTGTCCTGACACAGGAACATTTGTACCATGTGCCATTCTAATTTCCACACATCCATCACTGTTGGGTAAATATTCCGCTGAGGCACAGGAATTACGCAAGGATGGAAAGCACACACTGAGTCCTACAGCAAGAACTGCTTGTGCATCCTAGAAGTTATAAACTTGGTATTTGGCCTTCCATGATGGCATTTCCTACCTGGCTGGTTGACTCAAGGGATGAGTGGTTTGAGAATGAGAGGACATGATGTAAAGTGTGGGGGGGAGTTTCCAGGGAAGCCTCCCAACAGGGTCAATTATATGTAACTGCACACAGAGCTGGGCACTACCTGAAAGCATTCAACAAGTTCTTCATTTGGTCTGAAACAGTGGTCCTGGAACTAGGGTTTCCTAGGGTCCCCAAGTCTTTATCATGTCCCAGGCTATTCCAAGGAGCTCTGTGATGCTTTCTTTACACTGAGCAATGCCTCTAACAATAACACATCTTATAGCATGTGAACTTTAAATACTTTTTAATGCACATAAACACCAACATGATTAAAGATACAAATTTACCTCAAGATTTTCTCAAATTTCTCAAGATTTCTCAGTAACATTTAGTTATTAAGTAATTTTTTTTTCAAACACTCATTTGAAAGGTCCTTAAACTATTCTACAGAGCTTAGGAAATTTTTTGACATTAAAAATGAATCCTTATAATCTCTCAAACACTGGCATTCTTCTCAGATTTCACTTTCCTGAATGATTTTAGGGACTTCAAAAGGTTGGAGGCAAACCCTTAGAACTAACAAAAGCACAGGGGGCACCTGTGGTCAATTGCAAAATTTGCCACAATTCTTTGCAGCTTCTACCATGAAGAGGTGGACTCCATTTATTGACCTTGTGGTTTGGTTTAAAGAATGGAATGCAGAGACCAAACTGTTATATGAGCTCCACTGTCGAGCCTCAAGTGTCTTTGCATGCTTCCACATGCTCTCTTGGGATTGTGCTGCCACCATCATGGACCAAAATCTAGACTTGCCAGATGGAAGATGACAGGTTACATGGGTCAGAGATGAGCCACCTCAGTGAGCCCTTTTCAGCCAACCAGATTTCAGGAAACCCAGTAGCTGATCACAGACATATGAGGCAAGCTAACTAAAAGTAGCCAGGCTTGGCAAGCACAGGTGATTCCCCTCCCCAAATGCTCACCTATAGAATCATAAATTCCACAGATAACTGGTTCTTCTCTTCTTCCCTTTTTTAAGGTGTCTTTATCATTGATAAGTGAGAATCTTTAGTTCATCATATCCTGTTTTGCTTCTAGACTCTTCAATGTATATACAGACATGTAATGTAAGCAAGGTTATTATTAATCATAAAATCCTTATAAAAAAATCCAATACCGCAATATACCATAACATCTCTGAAACTCCCACAAGAGCAGTTCCAGGAACATTGTATTCTTGAGCTTAGCCATGACCTTATAAGGCAGAGCCTCCACACTTGCCAAGGGGAGGACACCTGAGATTTGAAAACAAAGCTACGCAACTCACATACTAGATGTCTCCTCACTGTTCACCGTCTAAAAATCTCAAAGCTGCAAATGAGTTTGTCACTCTGGAGCCACTGTTTTCACACAATGGCCTTCAACCCTCTCTCTCCCGTGTATATCTTTTGGCCTGCCTGGTTTTATCATCCTAGTTCCTTTCCCTTCCAGCTATACAGCCCTAAACTGAGATGGTACCCATACCATTCCACTGGGCATACCTCAGATCTTTCCAAAGAAGTCACAGCCCCTAATGCAACTGTGAATAAAATATCTAGGGTCACCTGAGCATGAGGACAGGGTATCTCGGGTTCCTGGTGAGAGACAGGGTCAATATGCATTTAAATCCTCCCACCAAGCTGGTAAGAAGTGTCTCTGGGAGGAGAGTTGTGTGCCCACTTCATTCATGGGGCCCAGATGATCCCTGTTAGGCTGTGAGGGGCTGGATAAAGCTAAAAAGCAGCCCTCCTAGGGAAAGCATAGCTTCTGTCTACAGCTCTCAGCCTCCGACCTGTCTTATTCTAGCACTGTCTTTTCTAACTGTTTCAAAGACCACTTTGGCCTCATGATGTCACTGTGCATCCTAGAAGTCTTTGCCTGTAAAAGCCATAATATTTAGGAAGATAAAGTCTGCTAAAGGGACTGTAGATGAAGTTTACTGTGGAACCAGCTTTACATATCATGCTTCCAGATCACTTCATTCTACCTGTTCCTCCCCCAGAAAAATCCAAACCTCTGCCTGCTATAGAACATTGATTATAAAAGAAAACAATACTCGAGGCCGCCGAAGTGAGCAGGGCTCAGAGCAAGCAAGTGGTACCCGGAGCAAATGGGGAGTCGGGGGAAAAAATCTTAATTTTTCCTTCCAATGGAAAACTGGTGTGCTGGCTTTGATTGCCATCCTCAGGATACTGAGCCCTGGTCATATGTAGAAGCTTTTCATACCCAACTCATTAACTTCCTGTGACAACCAAATACTTAGGGTAATATTTTAACTCCCTAATACTTAGGGTAATATTCTCACAGTAACATAAGCAGTTCATTGCCAGGAAGGAACGAGCATTTGTAGTCAAAGGGAAGAGTCCCCTGTGTCGTTAGTAACTGTTGTTATCTGAATCAGCGCAGCATCACATGGAATGCTTGCTAAGTGTATCTGGGGTTGCAATGCTGTCCTGTCCTGCCCTCTGCAGTGTGAAATACAGACTTTTTTCCCCATTTCTTCCTATAGGCGGTCTATGATTGCTCATAAAGACATAGCAAATTGGCCACCTCTGACTCCAGAGCTCAGAGCCTGGCTTTATTTAAGCTATACTCAGCGAGAGATTTTTTTTTTTTCCTAGAACAAACAGTTCTGGATTTAGACCAATATGGATACTGTGGTCGTAAGGAAGAAAGCTGCCATCATTGTCATCTTCACAAATACATCCTGGTCATTGCATGCCCAGCAATACTAACTCATGTACATTCATTGCAACAACATACATAGGACAGATGTCAGCAGCACAGCCTCCTCACAAATTAGGAAGATGAAGCACAAGAAATGTTCACTTGCTGACTTGGGGCATCACCTGCTGCGGGCAGGGCACTGGGATCCAGCTCCAAGTCTCTTAGCATCCACCGTTTACCACTGGGTAAGGCTGCCTCTCAGGGAAAGATAGAACCCTGACCAACAAGAGGAAGTATATCTCCAGCAAAAGGGCTGTGATGGGCAGCAAGGACAAATGCTAAAGGGAGCTTTTCTGCTGATCCAGTGTCTGTGCAGGGTCCTGGGATCTCTTGAGCTGGCTCTAAAAGTGTCCACACCTGCATCAGAACTTGTCCTGATACTTATACTCAAGATGTGATAACTAAGTGGCCCTGAGCTTGCAGATTACAAAGAACTAAACCACTTTCAAGAGACACAGAACAAGACCAGGGCTGGCTGAGACTGACACAGGGTAGGAACAAGGTAGGCCTGTCAGAAGAAGGAATTTTGGGGACCCCTCACCAATATGATGTCTGCGTGGCAATCAATAACCCAGCTATTACCTACTATAATTACTACTATAAAGAAGTAGATCTGGGGGCTGGAGAGATGGCTCAGAGGTTAAGAGCACTGACTGCTCTTTCAGAGGTCCTAAGTTCAATTCCCAGCAACCACATGGTGACTCACAACCATCTGTAATGGGATCTGATGCCCTCTTCTGGTGTGTCTGTACTTACATACATAAAGTAGATCTGTAGTTGATCTACTTCTCATTACAATCATTGCTCTTCTGATTTCACAAATGTATATCCTAGGGATGTAAGAGAAGGAACTTGGTTCCTGTTCAACTGAGCTCCATTGCTCTGGCTCTCAAAGCAACAGTGTACAGGTGGTCTAAGATCCATACTCATGGGCAAGGGGTAGGATCTGCTGAAGGAAAATCCATACCAATAAAAACAGTTACTCAGTAAGGGGCAAACAGAAAGTGCTAAATAGGGAAGAAGTGTATTCTTGAGACTCAGAGTTTTGAGAGGCCAAAGAGAGATTATCATCCTCATTGTGGATTTGCACACCAAATACTGGAATTGTATTCAGTGTCTCGTGTTTACCAGATCTTATGCCAAAGGTTTACATACAAAATCCATATTTAATACTCAGTGTGATTTGCTTCTCGCTTCAATAAATCTAGTTTCCTGGATGTTCTCCTGAGAATCCTGACTCAGGAAAGAGACTTTGGTCTGGCCATCAAAGTCAAAGAGAACAGCATCCATTCATTATCCATCCATCCATGCTGTGATCCCTCGGGATCAAGTAGCATGGCCATTGTAGCACATTGAAACCCTTTCAAAGTCATATTCCCCTGACTGTTCCTACCACTTTCCCCTGGGCTTTACAGAGTCTTCAAACCTCATTCTCTTTCATCAATGACCAAGAAAACTGGCACCCCACTGAGACTCTTCTGGCTCCAGTCCTCTCTGACTGTCCCCATTCTAGCTGTGTCCTGTTCTTCAGCAAGAGGACCCTCCATTTGCAGCAGTCCCCAAACCTCTATGCTTATCCCTCTCCTCCATCTCCCAGCCTGAGTAACAAAGACCTCAGAACTATCAGGTAAGACATACAGTTCTTAGCAGAAAGAGGTGAGGTGCCCGTCATGCTCAGTTTTGAGTGTTTGGTACTTGGAGGAGCATAAGTCAAGTATTAGTGGTTGTCTTTAGATTAGGGAAGGTAAGAGGTGTAGAAAAATAAAAAGAAACATTTCTAAAACAAACCAAGAAAGAATTTGGAGCTGGGTCATAGTCACCCAGGAATGCAAAATCACCAAGCAGCTGCCACCCTTTCAAATGATCCAGTTCAAATGTTCCTCCTGCCACAATTCCCTGGGTTGACGCCCATAATGTTGTCTACCACAGTTAGCCTTTGGCCTCTGGAGTATTGTGTGTGAGAATAAACACACACACACACACTCACACACACACAAACATTGCACTTGCAGATGAATAAGCCGAGTCACATTCTTGCTCACAAGACACACTTACACAGTGTTCTGGAACTGTGTAATTTTAAGCCATATCTGTATTGAAAAGGGGGCAGCCTGTTGTTCCAAATAGCTTCTGAGAACCCAGAACTTCTGTCTATAACTTTCTATGCTAGGAACCAAATTCTTTGCATGAACACTGAAATGATTTTTGGTCATCTTTGTGCTGCAAGGATATAGAAAGCTGACCAGCAGTCAGTGCAAATGGCCACCCAGCAAAGACAAGTTCTTCTACCCACTATGGAGAGCAAAAGTAAAGTGGGGTGACATTTTAAATAACAAATGAATACTTTGAATGCTTCCATTTACAACAGGGGCTATATTTAAGATAAAATTTTAATAAAATATACAATTATATATACATACATTATATACATATATACATATTTATATATTCTTTTGCATCTTCTGTCCCTTAATCAACAAAGATACATGTGGGTAGGATGTGGACAGGGTACTTAGCATTGTTACAACAAAAGGCAATGTTCAGCTTATACTTTTGAACTACAATTAAAAGTAAACTAATAGACCTCAAAGCCAGACACTGACAAAAGAGGAATGTGCTAAATCGTTTTAGCTTTTATTAAACACATCAGGAACCCAAAGTTAGGTAGCTAGCAATTTGTATAGATCCATTCCTTGGTATTATTCTAGAGTGAGTAGTCTTATCTTCAAGAAGCTTTGCATAGAGAAACAGCTCATGAATAAGTAGAAAAATATGATTTTAGGTGTTGGTAAGTTCTATGAAGAAGACAAACTTGGGTAACATGGTGGATGTAGTTGAGGTCAGAGAAGACTCTCTGAAGAAGTAGCATTTGGCTGGAGATACCAGTTTGAAGACAGCAACTAAGCTAAGTTTGCATACTAAGCATAGTGCAACTGTGCGTAAGTGACAGCAAGGGCAAAGACCTTGAGCCAAAGGCAAGTTTAGGAGATTAAAGACAAGAGGAAGGACCAATGCTGTTGGTTATTATAAAAAGACAAAAAGAGAAATGAGAAGTGGGTACAGTTGGAGGTCAACTGGTTTTACTGAGCTTTGTAAACCAGTAAAAAAAAAAATTACAGCAACAGAAAGTGTAACTGTTATTAATGAGAAATAAGGTACTTTAATTTATAGTTTAGGAAGATTAGTTTGGCTACTGGCTTCTGTGTTGGGGAGGACATCTTTACCTCAATATTTTTCACATTTTAGAGCCAAGGAATTTGTTGGGAAGAGAAGCATATTATGGGCAGAAGAGTCTTCAATGTCAGTCATAGTTTTATCCACTAGACACCCGTTGACTCTCTCCTTCATGCTTATAGGGGTTACAACCAAAAACATTTCCAGATATGGTCAAATGTCCCCTGAAGGAGGACAGAACCACCGGATAAGAATGTCAGCTCTCTAGGGACAAACGGAGAGACAGGAACCCCAGTTCAGAGACTGCCACTATGGTCCAAGTGAAAGAGTAGCTTAAAATAAAGCAAGCATGAATATTATGAAAAATGTCTAAGTTACATGACACACTTTGAAGCTAGAACCAATGTGATCTGCTGATGAACTGAATGTGAAGCATGAGAGAAAGGGGGACTCAAAGATGCTACATGTTTCATTTGAACAATTTAGTTGATGCTAACCACATTCCTCAAGATTGAAAAGCAAACTATGGATAGAAGTAGTGGTAAAAAGAGACAAAAAAAAAAAATATTGGCTTGGTACTATGGTTAGGTTTCCACATTGAGAGGGCAATAAGGTATTTAGATAGAGTTCTAAATAGATGTCCTGTCAGGATACAAGTGTAACTTTGGAGAAAACATTTAAAGAAATTCAGATCACATCATTTCTTCTACAATATAGTCTATGATAGCTACTGCCCAACTCAGAGGGAAATGGAAGAAGGAAAAACTCCAGGAATCCAACTCCTCCTGTTCTAAGGGGTTATAGACAGCAGAGATGATATGGAAGAAATTCAGGGGTGACACCTGAAGATTCCCTAATGTTGAGCAACTCGAAGGAAAATGCCAGGAAGAAAGGCGTTTTATTTTGTTACCCACTGAGATACTGAGGGAAGATTCTTGTGGTCTTTGGCAGTCAAGGTTAACAAGGTCATTAAAAAAAAGTAGGTGGCCTATGTTTTGTAGGGTTCAGCTTGTGAGAGTTAATGTTCAATATTAGCTTTACTTTTATCTGCCACCCTCCCAGGCCATCTAACTGTCCTTGTGCTACTGGGGAGAAAGCCATGAAGGGCTTGAATGTGACCTGACTCTATAGACTCATATGCTTGAGAACGTGGTGCCCAGGTAGTGGTACTGTTTGGGAAGGCTGTGGAACCTTTAAGGGGTGGAGCCTCACAGGGAAAAGTGAGTTGCTGGTGATCGGCCTTGTGGCCTTATACCTGGGCCTCACTTTCTGCTCACTCTGCTTCCTTGGTATGGATGCCATATGAACATTGTACTCCCTGTGTTAGCTGACATACATGCCTGCCTTCTGTGCCTGTTGCCACTTCTTCCTCACTATTATGGACTATAACCCTCTTGAACTGCAATTCAGGATAATCTCTCTCTCTCTCTCTCTCTCTCTCTCTCTCTCTCTCTCTCTCTCTCTCATTATTTTAGTCAGGACATTTTATTACAGCAACTGGAAAAGAAACTAAGACAGCCTCCCTGACTGACTCAGGATCGACCACATCCCCAGATATTGATGACCTAATAGGTCCACCCAAACATCTGTTCCAAGGTCACTGAGTCACTTGCTATGATGGCTTCCTTGGGTGGCCTGTGGGAATGTCTAGATCCCAGATGTGCTACATCATTTTTCCCCCCAGAGGAAAGCTGAAAATAGCTTAGAAAATTTGCACACGTTTCCAGACTTCCCCCATTCCCAGCATGTTCCACTTACATTTCATCCACTTCCAGCACCTTCCAGTGAGTCTCCACCTCTTAAAGGTTCCACAGCCTTCCCAAACAGCACCACTACCTGGGTACCAGATTCTCAAGCATACAAGTCTGTAGGATGAGTTCACATTCAAGCCCTTCATGGCTTTCTCCCCAGCAGCACAAAGACGGTTAGGCAAAGTGGGGAGGGGGAGGGGTGGCAGATGAAAACAGAGCTAATATTGAACATTAACCCCCACAAGCTGAACTCTAGAAAACATGAGCCACCTATTGTTCTCTTATTTAAGTCCTTGTTGCCCTTGATAGTTGAACTTGACTGTCACCTTGATGGGATTTAGAATCACAGTGGAAGCAAATCCCTGGACATACATGTGAGGATTTCTCTGTTAGGTTACCTGGGACAGAAGATGCTCCCTAAATATGAATAATACCATCCCCATGAGCTGGGTTCATGGGCTAAATACAGAGGAGATAGCAACATATGCTCAAGTATTCATTCACCATTCTCTATTCCTTGATTGTGGACCCAAGACCACCATGATGCCTCACACTCCCTGTTGTGATGTAATTCCCTAGAACTATGAACCAGCATAAACCCTTCCTTCCTTAAGTTGATTTTGTCAGATATTTCACCACATTGAGACCTGCAACTGATTTGTTTTTCATTTTATTGGGATGAATTCTCTACATACAAAACATTCTCTACATAAAAAAACTGAATAAAATGTGCAGCTGTCTACATCAATAAACTTCTGTAGAATGCTCTTTTCCTTGCTCTGATACTAGCTTGTTCTAGAGCCCTGGCTGTGTTCTTTGAGCTAAATAAGCCTTCCTCCTTCCTGGGTAATGAAAAGATTGATACTCATGACCGTGGCTTTGGGTGTAGGTCATGTAAGAGTAGACATCCCACCTGTCCTGCCTAAATTGAATGAACAGGAGATAGGACCATAAGAATCACTTAGCACATCCTTCCGGCTGAATTACTTGACCTACAGGAGAGTTGGACATTGCCTCCTTCCTGAAAGCCATCTGTTATCCTGCAGAGGCAGCCCTGGGGGCAGGGAGTAAGATAGGATAGGCCAAGAAGACTTGGGAGCATTTTCCATGGCGGTCAAGAAAACACATCAAAAGAACAGCCCTGTCTCCCTTCCTCTGCTCCCTCTGCAATTCCTTGAAGCCAAGGGGAATGACATCACAACAAAACAGAGGAGTTGCCAAGACATACTCTACAAAATGTCCTCACATGGTTACATTTTCTGCAAATTACAGCGTTTGGAGTATAAATCAGAGTAATTGTTTAAATCAGAGTGACTGTTGAAACAGATTTCCAGTGATCAAATCAAAAAGGCAATCATCCTGCGGTTCGTCCGGTGCTCAGAGCCCCACATACTTCTGAAAGTGTCGGTTGTCAGTTACATGGACTGTTTACATTACCATGCTGCCCGAACAGAGAAAATATATATTTTAAGAAGAAAATGTGAATCCAGGGTTACAAGAATGTTTCTCAAACAGCTAAGTCATCTTGTTTCAAGTAAAACCAGATGTTTGCATCAAGAGAAAGCCAATCATTTCTTTTAATTATGCTCAATGGTCAGGCCACCAGGAATACCCACATGTGTACACATGAGCCAGTAGAAATCAAAGGCTTTGTGACAAAGAAAGCAATCAGCAACTCCCAGACCACCAAATGGCATCCCCAGCTCCAGCCCCAGGTACAGTGTGTGTACCTGCTCCAGGAGAGCAGTCAGTAAGGTAAATCTTCCTTGACCGATATGCCAGTGTCTCACACCCCACCTTGATGCATGTCCCCCAAAAGTCTGGAACAAGTCCAGCATCAGAATATATCCTCTACTTCAGGATAGTTATAAGGAATATCCTTGGAAAAGATCTTAGGCAACCTAGCTGTCCTCTAATGTGCCCTCTCTGGCTATTGTTCTGTCCCTAAAGCCTTGGGAATATGACCAAAGGAGGCACCCAGTCCCTTGTCCTTGTTCAAGAGATATAAAATGGGGGGGTTTCATCTGGTCACACCTCCAGGTGGGAGAGGGAAACCTCACCTATTGTCCTGCCCTCTGTTATGATGTCCTGTTAGGTATGATGGGGCTAGGGAGAAGTTATATCATAGTAAGGGTGGAAGAAGGGTTCTATAATCCTCTGCTTCCCTGGGAGGATCCTGGGCTCAATTTTAGAAGAAAATTCATCCACCTGAAAGGAGGCACTGAGAATCGTCATTTCCTCCTGAGAGTGAACTTCACTGGCGGAGTCCCAGAGACATAGCTTTACAAGGTCCCCTGCAACCAAGGAGTGGCCACAATCCCAAGACTTCAGTATACACACCCACAGTACCTGAGCCTTGTTCCAAGTTGCTGGTAGTTTCTGAGTATTTGTTTTTGTTCCAAATGAGCTCTAAAATTGCCCCTAAAAGTGCTTAATGGCACAAACACAATACTCAGAGCTGGATGCAATTCAGTGGTAAGAGTACTTACCTGATCTCAATGCCCAGTATTGGATGGAAAAAGTAATATTTCCTCTGAGTTTCATTGTTTGGGGATTTAGCCCATAATTTTAACTACATATTAGCTTCCTTTTTCTTTGACATATCTTCCTTTCTTTGTCTTTTGTTTTGCAGTGTTCCTACTTCCAGTTCTTCCTAAGCAGAACTAGTCACAGAATTCGTTATGGGATCACAGGTCAGTTGTATGAGCTGTTTAGGTTTTGATTGGGTTTAAATGAAGCTATAAGCCATTAAAAACAAGTATTTAGCCCTGGGTTGTTTTTTTAAGATCAACCTGCTTTGGGAAGGGTTGCTGTAAATGATTCTGTAGGAGTCCAGTGCTCCTTTCAAGCCTGTAATCATATCATTTAGTCATGTGAACCTTTAAAGTGCATCGCAATTGATGCTGTGCATGGCTAGTGCACTCTAGCCCGTGTCTCTGGGAGCACTGATGTCACTAAGAAAACTTTCTGGGGTTGGGAGACATTAAGGCCACATTTTGTTCTCTCTCATTAGAAACAATGGCCATTTCCACCCAAGAGAATAAGAGAGGCATTTTCTCCTCGATTGGTTATGAGAGGGTGTGGACAAGAACTCAATATGCACTTAGCGTTTTCTCCTCCTCTTCATTAGTGATTCTAAAGCTCCAGGACTATTTCTATCTGCTGTCCAAAATGGTTCCAGCATGAGAAGTTTTAAAAGAAAGTGAATCTCATCATTGTGAAGCTAAGAACCCTGCTTTGTACTCAGCCCTGGAGTCAGATGTGTATCTATGGAACAGATATTTGCTTTTAATGTCTTGGCTGCAGTTAACTAGTTATGCCCCCCCCTGCCCCCAGTCAAACTTTCATGGAGATTCTTGAAGTCATAAGTAGGATGAGATTTGTCTAAAGTTTAAAAACTCATTGCTTCACACCCATAAACTGGCTTAGTAGTCTCTTATTGTCTTGAAGCACGGTTGGATGCTACTTGTGCCTAATGTATATGCAGATTTTTCAGAGCAATTGTTGAAATACCCTGAGTTGACTCTGGATTGACGGCTCCTGCCATGCAACAACGGAGTCCACCCAATCGGCATTACATGCCGTGTACTGTAACTACAGCTCAAGTACCACATCTGATACTCGGCCTATTCATTCATTGATTAAATTCTAGCATACAATTATTAAACACCTACTGAATGCAAACATCCAAGTTGTCAGTTTCCAGGCATTTGAAGATGCATGGGTCATGAAGAGAAAGCCCCTGAGTTGTCTGCAGACAATTGACCTGTATAGAACCAGAGGCAGTGCTGAGAATCATCCAGTCTCTTTTTTATTTTCTAGACATTTGCCTTGAAGTGATGCTGCATGAAGAAAAGCTGCGGTGAAACAGTTTCTCTTACACAAGGTCGGAGACCAAATGGAGTTTAAGTGGGTCTTTAACTGGAAGTACGAATAAGTGCAGCACCATCAGAAAAGTTATGCAAAGGAAACTTGAAGAGACAATCCGCTCAATTTTCTAACATCAGGTCCCACTCTGTTAGCTTAAAAAAAAAAATCATTGTTTAGACGTATAAGATGGCTTCCAAGAATGTGACACACAGCTAAGTGCTCTGAAGCAGGTAGGCCCCATCAAACCTTTAACTATAAAATAGATCTCCACTCTATTCACTGCCCCATTCCATGGGCCCATATCTTGAGAAGGGTTAGCATCTGTGTGTGTGTGTGTGTGTGTGTGTGTGTGTGTGTGTGTGTGTGTGTACACACTAGGCCGTGCTCACCATCAAACTCTTGGGATCTACTTGTATTGCCCCCAATGATAAGGTTATGACATAACACCGGATTTCATGGGAGTACATAGGATTTCATGGGAGTATATAGGATTTCATGGGAGTACATAGGATTTCATGGGAGTACATAGGATTTCATGGGAGTACATAGGATTTCATGGGAGTACATAGGATTTGAACTCAGATCCTCTTGCTTCCATAGCAAATTTTCTCATCTACAGAGCCACACATCTCTCACACCCCACAGAATGAGTATTTGAATGGGGAGGGATGTGGCATAAATCTCACAATACATGTGTGTGGATCCACAAAATTACCTGGAAATCAACCTCGCCTTGACCTTTCTGACAAAAAAACAAGAAAATCTGGAAAGTGTCAGCCATCAATAAATCCAAGCTAGAAGTCAAGGCGGCAGTGAGTTCCAGAGATTGCCACCAGAGGGCAGCAGGGCACACAGACACCTTGCTTTCACCGCTCAGAGAAAAAGCCTTAGGTGGAAGTGAAGTTAGCATTGTGCTTAAGGTTCTTAAATGGATGGATCTGGAGGATATCATCTTGAGTGGGGTAACCCAATCACAAAAGAACACACATGATATGTACTCACTGGTAAGTAGATATTAGCCCAGAAACTCAGAATTCTTCTTAGAAGGGGTAACAAACGACCCATGGAAGGAGTTACAGAGACAAAGTTCAGAACAGAGTCTGAAGGGACGATCATACAGAGACTGCCCTACTTGGGGATCCATCCCATAAACAAACACCAAACCCAGACAATATGGCTGATGCCAACAAGAGCTTGCTGACAGGAGCCTAATATAGCTGTCTCCTGAGGGCCTTTGCCAGTACCTGGCAAATACAGAAGTGGATGCTCACAATCATCCATTGGATGGAGCACAAGGTCCCCAATGAAGGAGCTAGAGAAAGTAGCCAAGGATCTGAAGGGGTCTGAAGCCCCATAGGAGGAACATCAATATGAACTAACCAGTACCCCACCCCCCCCCCCCCAGAGCTCCTTGGAACTACACCACCAATCAAAGAAAACACATGGTGGGACATGTGGCTCTAGCTGCATATGTAGCAGAGGATGGCCTAGTCAGTCACCAATGGGAGGAGAGGCCCTAGGTCCTGTGAAGTTTCTATGCCCCAGTATAGGGCACTGCCAGGACTAGGAATGGGAGTGGGTGGGTTGGGGAACAGGGGAAGGGGGTAAGGGATAGGGGTTTTTCAGAGGGGAAACTAGGAAAGGGGATAACATTTGAAATGTAAATAAAGAAAATAGCTAATAGAAAAAAGAATGGAATTCATCACAGCTCAGAACCACAGTCTCCAACTCCTAACTAAGGGCCCTCCACTTCCCTCCCAGGTCTTAGGAAAGGGATATTGTGGTTGGCTTTTATGGTTTTATTCTACAATTGAAGGAGCTTCCTGGGAGGGGCCCAGAATCACTCCCACCACCACCACAAAGCATGGGATTCCCTAGTAACTCCAAGGTGTTATAACCACTTTACCTCAACCCATACTTAGAAATACAGCTCACACTTCAATCCACATCTAGCATGTTATATACCACAAAGTGCTAACTGGTAACCAGACCTGGTCTGAAATGTGGACAACAGCATGGAGGGCAGTTCTCCAATGGACACAGAGTGTTTTTATCTCCAGACACCATGGAAACCACACCCCACAGGAGTCTCAAGGGCTCTAGAGATGATACATTTCTCTAATCTCAAAGGGAAAATAACAAGACAATGAATATCCAAAGCAGTCTCCAATGCTCCTTTCCCTTCATCTTTTCTGTGCCATCCCGTCATCCCGTCACGTTTCTGTGCCATCCCGTCACATTTCTTGCTCGGCCAGCACTAACTCACCTCTGGGAGTTTTGCTGAAAATGCTCCATGAGATGACATCTGCCTTCAAATGTTGTGTGTTCAGCCTACCCTTGCATGCTGCAGGACCTGTGTGAATTCCAGACCCATGTGAGATAGAAGAAGAGACAACAGGATGCCAGAAAGCCCAAAGATGCTCTCCTCTCAAGGGCTTACTGACAGGATTCAAGGATAATGTTTTGACCAGGGCGCAGAATCTCAGAGACGATACCCAAGAAGAGCTTCCATGACACCTCTCAGCAGTCAGCCAGGTATTTATTCCCCAACCCATGCTGCAGACTCATACACATACACTGAGCACAGTTAATGGACCTCCTGGACCTTCCTTCCTGACCCTACTAGCTGGATCAGCTCAACCCTTCCTTTCAGCTCATTTTGTAGAGAAACAGCTCTCATTGCTGAGGAAAAGATATAACTCTAAAGAAAATCATCAGAGCCCCAAGGCAAGGGCAGTCTCTGGTAACAGCTGGGGCCCCCAAAGAGAAAGATGATATAAAAAGAGTTGATGGGTGTCTATGAGATACAGTGAAATGTACTGAATGCCAAAGCAAAGAAAAGAATGAACTATATCCCAACCATCTGTGTTTCAGAACAGGAGGCAATATCATCAAGCAAGCCTGGGTTTTTTACATGGAAGACTGTGTTAACAAGGGCATAATCTGCTTTTGTCTTCCAAGCTAGACATCGGACGCTGATTCTTTAAAAGGCAAAGGAGTCCACCTTGCCATCAGAAAGTGAAATAGCAAGGCCAGAATGGGAAGAGCATCCCTACCCCACTCCCACACTGAGCCTATGGGGGATGGGAGCCTGTTGTGTGGTCTCCTCTGGAGCTGTGAGTGAGGAGCCTCAGGGCAAACCAACCAGAAACTCCTAGGCAAAGCATGGAGTTGGCCACTCTGCTGTGCCCTGCTCTCACTGTTCACATCTGAGGGAGCGAGCGAGCTTTTTCAAGTGCCTCCTGGGTCAGGACGTTTGCAGTGGTGCATGGAGGCAGAGGGAACCCTGCAAAGTCACAGGCCTTAGACATCAGCTAGAGTACCAAGGGTTCTTTTGTAAAACGTAGCTGCTCTATAGGAAAAGGTGAAGAAAGTTCTTGCTTGTGGGAAAATGTGCCCCAATGCACAGGTTACTCCAGTTTTTATAGCTACGAGAGCCTGAGTTCAACAGTCAAACCCGGGAGTGAGAGAGCTGCCAAGTGCATCCCACTTACATAGCACCAAAGACCAAGAAGGACACTGCTCATGCCCAGCTGTGCCCTTGCCCCAAACACAGACCTGGGGTACTTCTTACACAGTCTGCAAAAAAGTCTCACTGCTTAGACACAGTACACAGAGAAGAACAATTGAGCCACAACTCTAATTCTCTCACATAACTTCTGTCTCTCCAGGGCCTAAGCCTTTCAAGGCTTGTAACTAGTACCTGGGTGCCAGGAGGACTCCGTAGGCTCATTAGCTACCTGTCCTGGACAGCTGTTCATGGACATCCATTACCTTAGTCCACTCTGCTGCTGCCACTCCATCCCTGGGGAGCCCTGGGACCACTTCCCTGCATTTTCCAGGCACTGACCACTCCTAAAGATGCTAGCTCTAAGGTGCATGGGCAACCACAGATGTTCACAGAAGATGCAGAGCTCCCTCACATCCCACATCCTTTTACAAATTTCTCTGGAACTTGGGAGCAAGAAAGCAAAGAGGAACACCTCTTCCTTCATGCCCCCCCCCCCCCCCCGTGCATCTAGCTATTTAATGAAGCATTTACAAGCATGCCTGCTAGCCAGCACGGTTGGGAGCTGTGCCTCAGTAGTAAATGCCAAAGCAGAGAACCTTCCTTCTCTGAAACCAGACAGTCTGTGTAGAAAAACTGACAGAAACTTCATTCTGAGAGAGTAAAGCTGGGGGTATGAAGTCCCAGTGATAGTCCAGCTAACAGCCAAATGGGAAGAGTACACATCAGAGATCCCATGACAAGCGCTTCCCGAATAAGATGTGGTGTCTTACTTGACTCTGAGTTCACCTCCAAAACCTCACTGTCTCTATTTCACAGATGACAAAACTGAGACGAAGCACTTTGCCTAAGAAGAACAAGGGCCCAACCTGGGGGTCTCCAACTCTAACCAGTCACTACTACTACTCTAAGGAGTTGCATCCTTCCTGTAATTTCCCCCAACATTCTAGATATTTCCTTCTTCAGAGGTATTAGCATTTCAATTTTTGCTCCTTGGTCCCCTGGTAAGGGCAACTTGAAAGGAGGTCGCCATGTTCCCAGCTGTCCTCCACAGGAAAGACTGGTCCAACACCACCTGGTCTAGCCTCGCTGTGGCTCAGAGCGCTGGCCTCTGTCCACTGCCTGCCCCAGGGCTTGGCCCTGCCTTGGCTTCTCTGCCCTGAGGTTGAAACTGTAGGGCCAGTATGAAGCAGACCAGCTGAACCTGGTGGAGCCCACAGCGATGGCTGCTGGTATTCACCTCTATTTTTATTCACAGAAATCTGTTCTGTATTTTATTCTGCTTTGGGGCAAGGAGAGGTCAGCTCCGTTCACCTTTGTTGTAAGACGAGAACACAGCAGGAAATGAAGTGACAGAGAAGCCAACCAGCAAGAGGGAGACCAGGCAGAACAGCGGGAAATTAAAAACCTGTGTTTAGATCAGAGCGGAGGGTGTCAGAGTGCCGCTCCAGGGGGTGGCTCCCCTGGGCTGGGTCACACAGACCCATGTGTGGCTACCACACATGACAAGTTGCACGTGCAGCCCACCAGTTTAGTGCCGGTGGCCTGACACTCACAGTGACCCATCTAGGGACCCAAGATTTGGCTGCTTTCCAGTCACCTGTGCCTTCTGGCTTCACTGGGTCACTGGAAGGAACTCTAATGGAGAGCTGAGCCCACAGCCCAGGAGTCTGCACGTCATCCACCCTTGTCTTCCTGCAGTTGCTGGGTCTGCTCTGCATGAAAAACCCTGAGGTCTTAGAAAATCAGTCAATCAAGATGGACAGTTGCTCAGAAACTCCAATCAGGCAGCTCTCTAAAGTTTCGCTCTCACTCCCATGTGATTTCACCTCCACTACATCTATCAAGGGCATTCTCAAAAACCCCTCCTCAAAGCCCTCCCTGATCCAGAGATATAGTTGAGAGGCCTAGCACCCCAAATACATGCCAGGCTGGCATTGATGCTCAAATTTCCTCTCCACTGGGTGAAAGCAGAAGCAATGTTTCATTCTACCTAGAAAATAATCATTGAGAGACTCTTAAATGCCAGCCATTGTACTCCACACATACTGGCCCATGGAATAAGTTTCTACAAAAAGAGGCCCAATAAGAAGGTAAGAGAGCAAGTACACACAGCTTATCATACCAGAAGCAGGGAGAGAAAAGCTGGCTGGGTGTTCTCACAGGCACATTCAACAGGGTCTCACTTCAGCTAGATGAACCAAAGCACACTGGAGAGCAACCCAGAAAACAAATGGGAGTGTTAGGTTTTATGTTAGCTTTGTTTATTGCAGAAACTGTGATTTCAGGATGTAGGGAGCATAACTGTGTGATAGTGGGGAGCACTTTCAGTTCTGCGGTCTACAGGGGAGCACAGTTCAGGTTGTCACTACAGTGAACCACCACAGGTGCCTTAGCCAACACAGTTTGATTCTCAAGACTCCGAAATTTGAAGTCCAAGACCAGGATGCTGGCAGGGCCGGATTCTGCAGAGGCTTCAGCCCTTGACATACAGGTTTTGGGGTGTCCGTTTGTTTGTTTGTTCACCAATGTGTGTCTCCCTCAAAAACTACAAACAGGGTTGGACTAGAGCCCACCTATACTAATATCTTCATTTCAGATGAATGACTTCTTCAAAGTAACTCATCTCCACAAGGAGGTTAGGACCTCACATATAAACTGGAACCACAAGCTCAAATAAGTGCTTTCTTTTCTAAGTGGCCTTGGTCATAGCACTTTATCAGAGCAATAGAAAAGTAATGGATAAGCATGGGATGCAGAGGGGAGGTGCCACGGACCGGGCCTACTTGGCCCCTCTCAATCTGTGGGAATCAGGGGTTCCGGCAGATGGGCATAGAGTCCATGGGAATTGGGGTGACAAACAGACTCAACACAAGGTAGTGTGCTGGATCTGAATGTAATTTGTCAAATTGAGCATCAAACTTTTTTATACAGGATAAAATAGGAAAGTTAGGTGACACACCGGCAAGGTACAAAAAGGGTACCGAATTCTTACACAAAACAGAGGAATGCAAACACAGAAGGACTGGCAGGAACCAACTGGGTTAAAATTCAAAGTTAACAATGGGGATCAAAAACAGCTCAACCTAAGGTTTACTTAATTTTAGAAGCCTGGGGCAAGGGCTTCGTACCCTTGCCATAGTTCCTATTCCAGTCTATTGTATAGTCCACCTTCCCCCTAAGCCATTGTAAATACTTGTGTATGGGTATAGCTCAGCTATCTATAGTTCTAAGTATCTACTCTGGTTCCTCCTTAGATCACAAACTTCCTGCTTCCTAGATAATGGTAAATTCCTTCCTAGGGCTGTGACTTAGCTATCCATGCCCTGGGTCAGCTCAAGGACTACCTAGAATCTAACTTAGCTATATGTCAAATAGAGGCACTTATAATAAAGCAATATTAAGGGAAAGCACACAGATCAGTTTACCAACTAAAGCAAGGACATTGAAGCATTCATTATACAGGATGCCACAATTCCAGGAGACTACATTTCCTTGAACTTTTAGCCTCGGGACAGCACCCAGGTTTTTGGGGCCTGTTGCACTTGTCATTACTGGAGAGGATGTAGCAGGGAAGAGCCACAGAGATAAGAGGTATTAAGACTGGGAGAACTTTGAGTTAAGGGCAAGGTTTGAGGTATATTGAATCTCTACTCATTTCTCTGGGTTTGAGACTGTGGATTAATCTTATCAAAATCTGCTGTGTGCAATAGACAGCAGCAACCTGGTAGCTGGGGTGCTGTGGTCAAGCAGAACTGCTTTTCCTGGAGGACTGTTTAGAACCCTGAAGTGATGCACACTGTAAGTCTTCAAACGGAAGCAAGGTCAAGTGGGTCCCAATAGTTAGCAGAAGGAGAGGCCACCTGTGCCCAGTGACCTCAGATGCCCAGGCAGGGAGGCCTACACAGATTCTCCCCACTTCCTACCCTAGCCTCTTCTTAACATCTTCCCTTCCCTAGAGAAGAACCAGTAGAAACACAGGGCCCTGTGGAAGAAGAGCGAGGGTCTATGGGAGTTGTATGTGGCGGCGTGTACAAGGTCTATGAAGAGCATAGATTGTTAGCTCAAGAGAACTAATGGACTTCAGCTTCCCAACTGGATTTCCACCACAACTGTGGATGACCTGAAGCACAACCATTTGTTACTGAGGATTTCTGTGGAGTTCCCTCCACTCTATCAGAGACCTGTTGTTCCAGTTTTTTCTCATTTGTTTTGCTTCCATGGAGTAACATATGTGACTTGCACTGAAAGAACCTAGTGGGGAAAACCCGACACAACTCCCGATTCGGCGTGCACCCAAGAATCACCAACAGACGACCATCTTGATGTAAAAACACGAGGTAGTTTAATGGCAGAGCTCCGGTTCGAAATGTATCTCATGCAGGAGACAGTGGTTTCGACCCTGAGGATTGTAAGATAGGGGTTTTTTATAGAAAAGGGGCTGGGGCTGGAGGAGGAATTGGCGAGGTTTCACACGATTGGTCCATTTAAACATTAGCAGACTGTCAGAAGGGCAGAAGATAGGGAGGCACTGGGCCAGTCCGGACATGTAATGACGCAGCCCCAAGTTTTAAAGCTCACAAACAACTCTTTGGGCTATTTGACATAAATTACATGAATCACAGGTCTCAAGTTTTATTTTCTTTCAGCACCTCTGCTACCTAGACCTCAAGCCCCTCCTAACTCTGAGCCTACCTTCGGATGGCCACTTCAGACACATTTCTTTTTTTTAAAAAAAAGGAAGATTGTACATTCACTAGCACAACTTCTTAATGCCACTTCAACAATACAATAACAATAACACCATCAAATATGTTCTCTCTATCACAAGAGGGAGACCTCTCATCCTTCCACCCACACACATGCATGTACACTCAAGAGCATACATTCATGGGATTGGTCAGATCAAAGGAGGAAATCCATGCCTTAATCCTCGCTCATGAGCACTTCAGTGATCCCCAAATCAACAGCTACACCCCAAGTACCATGACTATTGCTGGTATCAACCACAAAGGCTCAAAAAGCAGAAATTTACAAATGTTTATTTTTTCTCTTTTAGGTAAGACCTGTCTTATCTTGGGTCTTAACTTGGCCAAACTGTTGAATACCCTGATTTTCAACAGAAGCTTTCCCTAGCACAGTCAATATCGTCGCTTTGAATGCTCTGAGTGGCATAGAAACTGAAAGAAGATAATCCCTGGGCATCCTCCCAGCAGCCGCTGCTACTCAGTGTCCAAAGCGCCTATAGTATTCAGAGCAGCATCCAAGAGTCCCTTCTTACATTACTTCATATGTGAATATGCTGCAACCATGTCATGAGAAGATCCCATAATAATCTGGGCCTCGGGGACTCTCGTTCCTGCCTTTCGCCTCCAGCACAGACAGGGATGGGTGTGAGTTTCTCAGTGGAAAGTCATCTCTGGGATGCCTTCCAGTCTCTAGCTGATAATACCTGGCGCTTGCTCGCTTTGGAGGGAAGGGATTACTTGGGAGCTGTGAAAGTTGTAAACGTAGACTGATAGTAACTTTGGGTTGATATTGGACACATTAATCCAAGGCTACGTGAATAGATAGACTTTAGCATGCTTTAAATGGTGAAAAATGAATACATTGGGAATTTGCTGTCCCCCAAAATGTGCCTTGGAGCACATACCTTCATTTTATCTTTGCAACCACATGGCATTTTGTCCAGTTCTTCAAAGAGAAGGCCAGAGGGTTCTCTCCAAGTTCCCCTCAGGGTTATCAGTGCTCAGGATCTAGACCAGGTATTCCAGAATCTTGTCCTCTTACTGAAGGAAACAAACGCCCACACAGATTGCAAAGTAGCAGGGAAATTCTATTTAAAGCAAAGCAATAGAAAAGATCGGAATCAGAGACCAGCAGGCTATGTAGTTGAAAATACATAAGGGTTAGTCTTCGTGACTTCCTTTTATGGGGTTCAAGAGAAAGAGGATCTTAGTTACTAGAGTTTGGGTCATTCCCCATTTTGAATGACAGATTAAGTTGTTTCTTTACTATGTATGTCCTTCCCATGATGTATCTGATTTTAATCATATGCACACTCAACTATGTATAGGCATAAGGTGATAAATAAGGGACTCTCCCTAAAAGTTCGTGTGAGTATTCAGTCTCACCATTATCACCCATACACTCAAAATCAGTTCAAGCCGAGTCAGCCCATGGCTGAGTGATTCACTTCCATCTTTTTTTTTCCCCTTGGTTTTTCGAGACAGGGTTTCTCTGTGTAGCCCTGGCTGTCCTGGAACTCACTTTGTAGACCAGGCTGGCCTTGAACTCAGAAATCCACCTGCCTCTGCCTCTTGAGTGCTGGGATTAAAGGCGTGTGCCACCACGCCCGGCTTTACTTCCAGTTTTTAAAGCTGGTATATGTGCATCTCAATACAAGTTGTTTCAGGTGCTGCTGGCAGATTGCTGGGTGCATTGTTTGGACACTGTTGTATACACACAGTACTTGCACATAAGATTCTTGACCTGCCAAGTGCATGAGTATAAGAGAAAGGTATATATAGCCTAAGCCAAGTCCAAAGTTGCTAACTCATGCTTGCCTCTCTCATCAGAACACTTGTGGTTCTCAGCCAAAGGTTCCAGGGAAATAGGCAGCAAGTCAGGGAGCAAGTGAGCATGTTTGTCAGAGATCGGACCTCTCTCTCTCTCTCAATATCTGCACTTTGGGTCCCTGTGAGAGCCTTGGGTACAGAGAATGGTGGCAGACTTCACTCAGCCGCTTGGGATGATTGAGATAGCATCAGCTGCCCTTTGACCCTTTAGAACTCACTGATAGATGTCAGTGGGGCTCATGTGAGGAATGAATCTGAACCAAGAGTCTGAGACACCTTGTGGTTCTAGCAAAAGTGAGCTAAGACACAGTCTTTTGTTTTGAATTCAGAGTGATTGGACTAACAGGGCTCATACACAAAAGGCTGCTGGTGAAGACCTCTCTATTCCTGCCCCTAGTGCTTTATGGTTTGACACCAATGGGATGCTTTTAGAGGCCAAGGAGAGAAAGAAGTTGAAGGGTACATCTGAGTCCCTTGAGTGGTCAGGTGGCATCGCTTTGGCACTTGATGCTTGCTCTGTCCTAATTAATTATAGACTCTCCAACTAGAATGCCTGAAACCCCACACGTCATAGAATACCAGGTATCTCAGACCTCCAAGGAGGGTGACCTTTGCTAGCGTGTGGATGCCAGTGGCTCTTGGAAGCCCATAAGCTATTTTCAAGGTTTTTCTGTTGTTAAGGCCAGGAAATCATCATGTGCCCCCTTTGACTGGCCAACATGTTAAGTCCCGGGAACAAACCAAATCCCAATTGTGAATTTCTAGGTCACAAGAGGCCATGGATTAATCAGACTATTTACAAAACCCTGTCAACACACGCCAGAGGGAACAAGACAGTTGATGCCAGTGACATTTTGTGGATTTCTTGTAGCATGTTTTGACCATCCTTTTCTTATTAAACATTCAAATCCTTGTCATGTCCTCTAACACGGGGTTTTGCTGTCTGCTCACCCGCTGAGGACCAGTAATCTAAGACACATGCCTGGAGCCACACAGAGCTGAAAGCCCCCAGGGTCCAATTCCACCACAGCATGCACACTGCACAGACACACAGCAGACCTTTCCTGCGCCAATGCTTCCAAGCGTGTACTGTGAGATGCTCCCCTGAGAATCGGTCCCTCGGCTCCAGCTTTCCCTGCAGAACTATCTTCCCGTGGCTTTCACACAGAGGGCCTGCTTATCAGAAGGACTTTACGACATTACCACGGCAGGTGCCATCCTAATAATCAGGGTTTAGAGTCAAAACAAAGATAATCAGGGTTTATAGTCAAAACTGTAATAATTAGTTTTCATTGTCAACTTGTCTAGATTTGAAGTCACCCAGGAGACTGATAACATATGGCCCTAGATTTGTCTATGAGATTGCTTCCAGGGAAGACCTTCCCTGAGTGTGGACAATACCATCTCAGAGGCTAGAGTCCAGAAGAAATAAAAGAAGAAAGGAGAAAGGCAGGCAAGGAAAAGCATTTCCATCTCTCTTATTTCTGGTTAGTCATGCAGCAGGTATCTTCTTTCCACTATACACTCCCATGACTATAGCATCCTGCTCAGGTACAGGAGACCAAGCAAGAATAGATGGATGGATAGATGAATGGAGGGAAATGTTTGAAACCATGAGCCAAAACAAATCCTGTCTCCCTCCCCTAAGCTGTTTCTGTTAAGTGTAAAGAGCATAGAAGCTAACACATACCCCTTCCCATAGAGGAAAGAGGCTCACAGTGATTTATTGCACAGTGTTGGGCCCCGGCCTCAACTCTAATTCCCATGTTCACCAACTAGATTTTGTTCACCTTGTCTCTCTGGATGCTATACAATCCGTTCTGTAAAGGTGTAACCTTAATTGTAAAAGTCATATTCCAGCAACACCCTTCTTGCCCTGTGCTGAGCCTCCGGATTGCAAGACGCAGTGGCAGTGCTGGAGCTGTCTGGGATCGCTTCCAATGAATACGTGCTCAGGAATGTTGTAAGGTCTGAGTTAAGGAGTTGGCATTTCATAATTGCCTGTGGGTGAAAGTATTTATGCCAAGGAAATGGGCAAACAGGGATCAAAAATAAAGGCTTCCTCTCTCCCCTCCACCAGGGAGACGGTTTATTTGCTTTCCAGAAAGGGTCACAGTGACCATAAAGAGAGAGAAGTCCTCTCAGGACCCTTAGTCACATAAGACAGAAGTCAACACTGATAGATCTAAGTAGAGATGGGCTGTTAGGAAAAGTAGGACTTGGATAGTCTACAGAACCCACAGGAAATATGTAGAGCTGAAACAGGCTTGAACCCAGAGCAGCAAGGCAGAAGACACCATAAAATTCTCAGTTTCCTCTACCACTGCACACTTGGCCCTAGGCACGGCCAACCCTCTTTAACAGAGAAAATCCTAAAACATTCTTTCGCCTTGACCTCCCTTGATCCAGTTCTGAAGAGATGTCTTTGATTGACAGGCTTTAAGCAGGTCTATCCAGTAGTCAGTGTCACATAAAGCAATTCCTTCGTGGTTCCTGCTTCTACCGCAGAAGGCTGAGACTGGTCCTGATTGTCCTGAACTGACAGTGTGCTAACAGCTTCACTGCAGGAAAAACTCCACTCAAACCTGCTGGCTACAGAGCTGATGGGCCCCAGGGCAATTAAAAAAAGCCTCTCTCAAATATTTTTCCCATATGGACAAAAGTTTTCTCTGCAGTTTACCCAAATACCAATAACTTCGCAGATAAAATATTTTAAATGCATAGATCCCTCTCAGAACCAGTCCTTACCATCCTGACCTCCTTGGCCCCAGTGGTATCACAATAACACACACACACAGAGACAGAGACAGAGACAGAGACAGACAGACAGACAGACAGACAAACAGACAGACACATATACACACACACATATGCAGAGACAGAGTCAAACAGACACACACACACACACAGACAGACAGAGACAGACAGACAGACACACACACACACACACACACACACACACACACACACACACACATCCACACCCGTCAATGTGCAATGTGGAGCTAACATTTCCCTCCTACCCTCTCAATTTGGTTCAACTGACAAAGCAGAAGTAACTCTTAATCACATGCATTAGTGTAAGATTTAAGCATGGATAATACAGAACAGCAGGTAACCCGAAAAACCTTTCCATGTGGCTCCAGGATATAACATATGAGTCATTAATTATACAGAAGAATTAGAATTGCCTATGTAAATTGTGACCACAAGACGGATAGTTGCAAGGCTGCAAGTCCAATTCTGTGCTAACTTTCAGCTATATAAATTATAACATCAGCAGTATCCAAGGAGCTTTCTAGTACACAGCCAGTGCAACTGTGTATTGGGGCTGCTAGGGACGATTAGGAAAGGGAGATGGAATGAGGAAACAATGAACAAAAATCACATAAATTTTATTTTGGCCATAGGAACAGACAGTGCAATAGATAAAATGGTAATGAACACAGAACAAACACCTACAAAATTCACCTTCACGTTCATCCAGATTCACATTATTTCAAATAAGGAATCAGGGGAAGACCAGTAAATGTCTCCGTGTTTAATTATGCTTATGAAAAACAGAAAGTTCAAGGTTGTCTGATGATCTTGGGATGGGTTGGTGGGCAGAAGGAGGGGCTGTGAACAGACAGGTGGGAAATAAACCGATGTGGTCCTCAGTGTTTGAGCCCAGAGGGGCCCATGGAAAGAAGCACATGGCCTGCTTTGCTCCCCGGAAGGCATGTTCCTTTATAACATGAGAAAGGAACTTGCAGAGTAACAAGGACCTGATGCAGGAAGACTTTGGTCTCTAAGTGATCCCACGTTTGCAGCCTGGGGTTGATTTTGATCAGAAGAGCGGAGGCAAAGTGCTGTAAATGTTCCTTCTTCAAGGCCACAGCTACAGGCTTGCCTTGGCTTCCTAGTCATCTCAAGAGAGGCAGGGGCCTAGCAAACTTAGACTCAGGGCATCCAGGAAGCCTTCTATGGTCTGCTCTGAGGCCCATCAGTTTCTAAAAGGGAGCTATTGTTTCCTGGCTGTTGCCTCACTGAAAGCAAGCTGGGCTTGAATTATGGTGGGCCTAGAAATGAGCCCTGAGTTTAGAGTTACGAATCCTGATATCACTGATATCAGGGAGGGTGGTGATGGTATCTTCCTCTTCTGGTCCCAGGGAGGTTCTCCAGCTGCCCTGGGGAATTCCTTCCTTACCATCTCTCCAAAGCTTACCGTGCCAAGGAGGATCCTCACAGGGGCTTAAACATGAAAAATGAAACAGGGACTTACTTACCTGAAGGAAATATGTGAGAATGCATCTTATAGTACAAAATAATAGTACAAAAGAACTTTCTAAGCATAACACAAAGTCTCAATATCCAGAAAATATGAGGTTGATCAATTTCACTAGTTTTCCACATGAAGAAGAAAATCATACCCTCAAAGGAAAAACATTTTTAAAGTAAAGTCTTTGAAAAGATGGACTTAGATTCAAACCACAGGCCAAAAAAAGAAAAGGAAAGGGAAGGGGAGGGGAGGGGAGGGGAGGGGAGGGGAGGGGAAGAGAAGAGAAGAGAAGAGTATTCTTTTTAATACTTTTTAATGCTCATTAGCATTTGAGAGATCTAATAAATAACAAACTGTCCTGTTAAAATTCTATCTACAAAGGAGTAAGCAGATTAATATTAAAAAATCATTTTCTTACCAATGGAGCCACTGGGGTAGGCAACCTTTGTATGTAAACAGATCTCCCAGTTCTAAATCCCAAAGTGTTGCAGATCTACCCATCAGCTCTGAAAGCCCACAGACTTCTTTTGGCAGGCGTAAGACCTTTGTGACTAAGCTTAGGATATAGCCAGAGGCTACCTGAAGTGCTTGTTCCATGTAGAACAATTTTAAAAGCAGGGAGGGACAGAGAAGTATCTGAGCTAGATAGGCATATATCTAACCAGCAAACTTAGCCACTGGATAATTGACTTCTCCTTCATACGGGGGAAGAGAATGAGTAGAAGAGAGTCACAGTGAGACAAAATCACCAACCAATGATGTCTTTCCACTTGGAAATATAAAGCACCTCGAAGGAAGTGCCCTATCCAAGAAGTACCAGCAAATCAACAGAGAAAGAGCAATAACACAATACCAACCTGGGAAGAGAAGATGAACAGACTCGTGGAGAAAGAGATTAAAAAACACACACAGAATGCATACATATACATGAAAGATTCAAAAAAACAGTACCGTTACATAAAAATCAAAATTAATGCCACAATGAAATATCATCACTGAACAGACTGGCAAGAGTTGGAAATCTTGTTACTGTACTATTGGTGCAGATGTGGGCAGTTGGCATTTTTATGCACTGCTGGGAAGACACCCAAAATTTTATAGAGGACAGTGAGGCAACTGGTATCAAGACTCCAAGGGCAATGTTTCTAGACCAACATGCCACCTCTAGCTTTAGCCTATGTATTAGTATCTGTGACACCTGGTGCAACATTGCTCTTTCAAAGTCAAAAGACTAGCATGGACCCAAAGGGACATCAGTAGAGAGTGAAATAAATTAATACACAGTACAGAGACCAAGGGTAGAACCAAACACGACTGGCACAAAAAGAAAGAGAGACAGTGAAAAGGAGAGAGAGAGAGAGAAAGAGAGAGAGAGAGAGAGAGAGAGAGAGAGAGAGAGAGAGAGAGAGAGAGAGAGAGAGAGAAGAAAAAAGGAAAGGAAAAAGAAAAATATCAACGAGCAGAGACTCACAGCCAGACATTATGCAGAGAGAGACACTAAACAGGAGGTCTCCATCCTGTCTCTCCCTTAAAGATTGGAGGGAGGAAGAGGAAAGATTTCAGGAGCCAGAGTGGATAAAGGATGCCAGGAGAACATTGCCCAATAAATCAACTAAGAGGGCCCATATGGGCTCACAGAAACGGACACAGCAAGCACAGGCCTGCCTAAGTGTGTACAAGGTCCTCTGTCTGTACATTGTGGCTGTTAGCTTGGTGGTTTTGTGGGACTCCTAACTGTGGGAATAGGTGTGTCTCTGACTCCTTTGCCTGCTCTTTGAGACTCTTTCCTCCTATTGGGTTGCCTTGCCCAGCATTGATTGGTTTGATTTATTGTATCTTGTTACTTGCATTTGGCTGTTGTCTTTTAGAGGCCTGTTCCTTTCTGAAGAGAAAGGGAGGCAGGATGGTGGATCTGGGGACTAGGGAAGGTGGGGGGAGGGAGGAGCTGGGAGAAGAGAAGGGAGGGGAAACTGGAGTCAAAATTTATTGTATGAGAGAGAATATTTTCGATGATGATGATGATGATGATGATGAAAGCATATACAGTGACAACTTATGGAGCTGTTAATATATTTAGGTAGTTCTGTGTGTCCAAATATGGAATGATCCTCAAGATGTCCAATATAAAATATGAGACAAAATTTTTATATAGAATGCTAGCATAATCTTGAAGAAATAGATTATACCTTGAGAAATTTATAGGCTGCTTTCATAGATTTACATAAGACATTGCCTTTGGAGTAAGAAACTGGGAGGAAGGAATGGGAAATAAGTGGATGTAGTGGTTTAAATAGGCTTGGTCCATGGGAAGAGACACTATTGGGAGGTGTGGCCTTGTTGGAATAGGTGTGCCCTTAGAGAAAGTGTGTCACTGTGTAGGTGGTCTTTGAGGTCTTCCAGGACTAAAGCTCCACCCAGTGCAGAAAACAGCCTCCTCCTGGCTACCTTCAGATCAAGATGTAGACCTCTCATTTCCTTCGCCAGCACTTCATCTGCCTGCAGGCTGCTATGCTTCCAGCCATGAAGATAATGGACTGAACCTCTGAAACTGTAAGCCAGCCCTAAATAAATGTTTGCCTTATAAGAGTTGCTTTTGTGGTGATGTCTCTTCACAGCAATAAAACTAAGACAGTGGGGGACTTACATTTTCACTGTATAGCCTTTTGTGCCCTTTGGATTTATGTCAAGTATACTCATTGACAAAACTAAAATCTGATTCTGATTTAGTCAGGTAGGCTTCAGAATCCTGGGGAGAGGGGCAAAGCTTCCTCTTAGAAGACTCAGACCATCCAGCTCCTCCCTTGACCTACCTGCCTTAAATCTAGCAGCTCACAGTCTAGCTTAAATGAAAAACATCTTATCTTTGTCTTCACTGGTCCTGACTTGCCCCAGGTGGTTGAGGGAGAGAAGAAAGGTCTCTTGCATTCCCTCAGAAATGCTGCTGAGTAACTATGACTAAGCATTTTTCTGAAAGTACAACCAACAGTAAATTTTCTCCCATGAAGTTAGCCCAGCCCTAGTCAGAGGAGCCATCCATGCAGAATCAAAAAAAAAAAAAAAAAAAAAAAGAGCAAACTTCAGTTGCTATGTGTATTAGTCAGGGTTCTGTAGATCAGTGGTCCTCTACCTGAGGGTTTCAACCCCTTTGGGGGGGCTGAATGACCCTTCACAGAGGGGTCACATATAAGATATCCTGCATATTAGATATTTACATTATGATTCACTTTCAGTTATGAAATAGCAACAAAATTATTTTATGCTTGGAGGGTCACCACACGAGGATCTGTTTTAAAGGGTCACAGCATTAGGAAGGCTGAGAGCCACTGCTCTAGAGGAGCAAAACCAATAGAATACATACTGTTTCAAAAGAAAGTTATTATTGTTGCCTGATGTGGTCTGAGTAATCCACGGGCAACTATCTCATACAAGAGATCAGCAGCAATAGAGTAGATGAACTTAACAGCAAGAATGAAAGCCAGGTGAGTGAGCAAATACGGAAACAGCTTTCTCTCTTACAGGTCCTTGTGTCCACATTACCTAGCAGAAGTGCTGCCTGCATGTAGGGTAGGTCTTCCCCAACCCAGACAATCCCTGCAGTCAAGCCTACAAGCCAACCTGATCAAGGTAATCCCTCATGCAGTCTTTCTTTCCAGGGGACTCTGGGTTGTGTTAAAACTAACCATCCACTCAGATGAGTAACCTTTGTGTTCTAGAAGGTACTAGAAAGTATCTCAGGCCAGTTGTGAATACAGGCTCTACCCATTTCTTCCACCATCTACCTAGATTTTACAGTCTGACACTAAAATCATTCCCAACTGGAAATCTGTTATATCATCTGAAGCTATTATAAGGATCGAGAGGATGAGGAAGGTCCTTCCCCAACTAAATGTGAAGTTTTTTAACTAAATAGGGTGTGATGGGTTGCTATGAGGGAACAGAATATGTGGAGGTTGGTTCAGGAAGGGGCTATTTTTAGAACTGAAACACTTCAGAGGGAGGGAGAAAGCCTTATGACCATCAAGATAATGGATCTGAGTAGCCAGACTCCAAAATAAACTTATTAAAGGAGCAAGTGTAAAAGGAGATCTGAGGCAAGGACATGCCTGCCAACTACAAAGCCAGGACAGCACCATGCTTAGTGTAGACTACGGCAGCTGCGGGAAGGATGCTCTCATCTTAAAGTTCAAAATATGTAATCCAAAGTTTCAAGGAAAAAGGCCTTTGATCCCATGGCCGCCTGACAGCTCATGGCCTGCTACTGTAGCTGGTGTTGCAACCACCTTTGCATCCTAGCAGAAGTGGGGGAAATCACCCTGTGAAGAAACCACAGCAAAAAGAAACTGCTGGAGCTGGCCATCCGTCAAGGGCAAGCCTTGGTCCCAGGGCCCCACACTTGGCATCTTAAGCTGTCATGGAAGAGAAAGTGTGAGAATGCAGATGCCAGCAGAGACAGGAGCATCTCTCACCACCTAGGAATCAGAATGGGCTACTTGGTGGGTGGGGATCACAAAGTGTATGGCAGCCACAAAGACTGCCACTTCATGGCTCTGGAGTGAGAGTTCATCAATGTGGGGACACATGCATGAGTGTACATATGGGCATACACATATGAGAACCTACACATGAATCATCGGTGCTTTGTGCCTGTCTGGCTCCCAGCAGCAAAGTTGGGAACATGGGGTGCAGCCATAGAGAAGCAGGGGGTGGGGGGAGGCATCCTAATGCCATAGTGGCACCTCAATAGTAACTCCAGACTTCTGTCCTCACTTCCATCATCAGAGTTCCTTGCATACACATGGTCTATTCCCATTCAGTCCAATTTATCTCCACACTACAAGTAGTTACAAGCCTGCAAAACAGCGCCTACAGAGGCATGACAAGTACCATAAATGTTTCAAGCATGAGGCTCAGGGGACTAGCAAGCTGGAGAGTGTGTGGCCATCAAACACACTCAAGCTCAGATTTGTAATAAACACCATGCTGACAAAATAAAGCATACCACATGTATGCATACCACATGTATGCTCCGCAGGCTGTGAGCTCAGCAGGGTGGTTAAGGTGGATAGCAAGGTTCAGAAGAGTAGAGCGGGAACCATGGATTCATAGCACAACAGTTAATAACTTCAAAATTCTCTGGGAAGAGGAGGGGAGTGTGTGTACCTTCACAACCATCTCAGGAAGGCAGTACTATTGTGGGTTTTTAGGTAAAGAAGGGCAAGCATAAAGATGTTCGAGAGCTTCTCCAACTTTGTGCAAATAAGAAGTACCAGTTGAACTTGAGCTACTACTAAAACAGGCTGCTTGTGAATTCAAAAGCTACAGGGGACTCTGCTATGCAAGGGCATGGTTAACAATGGCCCTGATGTGTCTCCACAAAGTAGTCTAGAAGCCCTAACACATGCTCAGGGATGTTGCATCCCTCCAGAAAATGGATCCCTGGGAAGAACTTCTCTTCTCTCCTTACAGGGCTTGCTTGGTAGATTATCTGAATAACAACTCTGTTCCTTGTTTTTCTCCTACACATAGACACTGGTGACTAACAAAAGCCAATGCCTTTCTGATTTTAGAGCCAAGATTTTGACCTGACTTTGGTTAAGTCCCTAAGTCATGATGTCACTTCTTGGAGTAGGATTAGACTGAAGGAGACAATCACTTGGGTTCCTCTGGGCCTACAAACCCTAGTGGAAAAAGTAGCAAGACTTGACTCTGAGAGTTTGAGTTGTTATAACAAAATATATAAGGTAGATGACTTAAACAACAAATATTTATCACAGTTCTGAAGCTGCCAACAGATTCTTTGTCTGGTAAGGCTGTAACAACGCTCTTCCTGGTTTGTAGATTGTAAGCTTCCTATCTTCATAGTGATGGAACGGTAGGAGGACTCTAGTCTTTTCTTCTTCCCATCATGAGGCCTCACCTCCATGACTTCATCTAAACCTACTTACCTCCAAATACCATGATAGTGGAGAAATGGAGCCTCACCATTTGAACTCTGGGAAAATACATTCAGTCTGAAGCAGCGCTGATGAAGGAGCATAGCCCTCCAGCTGTTGGACAAGGCATCTTGAAGCAGCACTCCATGTTTATCACACCCTCACAGCACACCCTGCCTCTCCCTTCCTTTCTCTCTGACCACCTGCTTGCTGCCTAAAGGCTTGTATTGTAATCCTGGGGAACCTCAATGCTCTCTTCCAAGTCTCCATTCCCAGACCATTGCGTAGCCTGAGCCTTCACACCCATTCTTTAGAGAGAGTGAAGACTTTGAGTATAAGCCAGAGGGTAACTGGAAACCCTTTGCTCCTGTAGTTCCCAGATTCATCCTCTGAGGACCTGCAGATTCTAGCTTGTTAGTGTACTCATTTGCTAAAAGCCAAATCAGTATCTTGAACCCAAGAAACACTGACTCTTTTTTGGTACTTGGAGTTCCAGGGTGTGAAACTGTAAGTTGATCTCATTCATCCTCCTGCACCAGAGAGAGAGTGTGTGCTAAGAAATTAGAGAAGCCGCTTTCCAAAGCACACAGCTGGCCCTGGATATCTTCCCAGCTCTGCTGGACAAGGAAGGGTGAGCCATTCCACAAGGACCATAACCAAAGGGTTACAGCCTGAGGGATTCTGTAGCCCTGGGTCCCTGTCAGTCCCAGGTGTAGGTACCTGGACTAGACACTAGTGCCTGGTGGTACTCAGTCTCTCTAATGAACATAATCGGGACCATGCTACAGCCAAAAGTTGTTGAAGTGATCAGAGAGCCAGGTGTACACTGCTCTTCAAGAGGCTTCTTCAACCGGATGACTACAATTACTTCTTATGAATCTAGGGATTGGCTAGGCTCATTCAGACAGTACTCCTTCAAGTTCCCACAGTTAAGCAGTAACTGGGGCAGGAAATGTCCTGAAAATTCCCTTCCTCACTGTCCAGTTGTTAAAGGACCTGGGACCTCTACTTGTGGCTGTCCCTAGCACCTCTAACATCCCCTCTATGTGTGAAGCAGACTTCCTTCCTTTAGTCTGTATTAAGGTTATATTCTGTGATGGGAATATATAAAAGTAAAAAGACTTAGGTAATGCTGTCCCCTATCACCTACTAAGGTCTCACTCAGGAAATTGTGCTTCAAAACTGAGAAGAACTGCAGAACCTTGGGAGCTGGAAAAGGAAAAGGAGGGATGGACTAAATCCACTTCAGTACAGAGAGAGTGGTCCTGGGGATGATTCATACCGGCGTACACTTGATAGTGTTGGTGCCAGCTTTGGAGCTGTGATTCTTCCCAAGTCTCTGCAAACAAGGTGCTTAATTTGTTTGTGTTTGTTCTGTTCTGTCATGATACCAAACTAGAGAGCATTGGGTGATGAAAGTAGTGTTTGGAGCTCAGAATAGAAATGGAAGGGAGGAGAAATATCCAGGATGAATGAACTTCCCCTCCTGATAAACATTTGTTCATCCCATAGGAGCTTGAAATTGATCTTTAGAGAGGCTGAACAGACAAGCCACTCTGCATTTGAGACACAGGGTAGAAAGCTAGAGCTGGCATCCTTTGACAGTATAGGATTCATACATTTCTAAAAAATTAGAAGGTATTGAGAGCCACCCTAGGAGGGCAAACTAAGCTCACCTGAGAATATCAAAGCACACAAGCTGCCCCTAGGTGAGAGGCAAGCCAAGGTCATATGGAACTGGAGTTAGAGTTTAGCAAATGCTCCATGAAGAGCACAGTGAGGAGGGGAGGAAGTCATCTGCCTTCACTAGGCTCCAACCATTGTAAGGGCTGCGATTTGCAAAGAATGATACCCCAGATTCAAATAGTGTACAACAGCAAAGAGTGTTGATTTAGCAGAGAACTTGCCTGCAGGGATCTACCACACATCAGGATGGAAGACAGAAGTGTGAACTTGGCAGGGTCAATTTAACGCCTGTTAGTACCAGTAGGAGTGGGTGACTTTCATCTTTCTTACCCTTGATTGGTTGGTTCTATCTCCAAGGATATAAGTGCCTTTGTGATTGGTTAAGGCTCTGGGGGATTTGGGTGCCCTTTAATGATTAGCTACACTGGGCTCAATCGAGGTGGTGGAGCAGCTTCCTGATTGGCAGGCTGCCTGTGAGGGGTGGGTTTTCTGGAATTGACTTGTTTCTGACTTTTCCAGTTCTGTGAAATAGAAACTTAGGCCTAGTCTCCCTAACTGCCAGTTTGCAGACTATCATGAAGTCAGCCTGGCTCTGGCCAGCTCTGTCCTCTCATGATGTGCTTGAAATCAGACTTGATTTCTGCTCAAATAGAAGTAATCCTAAAACAGAGAATCCAGTACCCACCATGTGTTAACCACTGTGCTAAGTAGTCCCTGTGCACGTTTCCCTTAGTTCTCTTAAGATCCCAGCAAGTGGTTCTTAGCGTCATCTGGGGGAAACTGGAGCTCAGAAACAAGAAGCATTTCATAACCGACAATCAAGTCATGGAGCCAAACAACAGTTACCTAGTCCATGCCATGGCAGGTCACAATGACCCCGTGGTTCTGGTACTTCTTCTCCAGAGTAAACAAGGCTAAATGTGGTTGCTAACTTGACTCTACCTGGAATCAACAAAGACCTCAAGCTGCTGGCCACTCTTGCGAGAGATTGTCTTCTTCTTCTTCTTCTTCTTCTTCTTCTTCTTCTTCTTCTTCTTCTTCTTCTTCTTCTTCTTTGTTTGTTTTTCTTGTTTTTTGTTTTTTTGAGACAGGGTTTCTCTGTGTAGCCCTGGCTGTCCTGGAACTCACTCTGTAGACCAGGCTGGCCTCGAACTCAGAAATCTGCCTGCCTCTGCCTCCCAAGTGCTGGTATTAAAGGCATGCGCCACCACCACCCGGTGAGATGGGAAAATGCATCCAAAATCTGTGCTATACCTTCTGTAGAAGCCACAAAAAAATATGTGAGAGGAAGAAGCCTTTGTATTTGGCCTGCTCATCCTCTCTCTAGCTAGCAAATTCATCTCCTCTGATGCTGGGGCTGGATTCCAATGGAGCCTGAAAAACAGCAGCTCTCTAAGACTCTAGCTCTCCACTTGGACTATAGCACCAGATTGGAATTGGTGAGACATCCAATCTCAAGGACTAAACAACTACTAGATTCTTATAAACCACTCTAATAAATCATATATCATTCATATATATATATGCCTCATGTATTCAGTCTATCAATTTCATCCCTTAAGAGAACCATGACTAATATACTGAGTGACTTAGGGCCAAACACAGCTGGTGAGTGTAGAGTTTAAGCTCTTTCCACTGTTTCAAGGGTTCTTCTTTGGATGGGAGAAGGAAGAGTTGTGGTGGCGGAGGTGGTCTTCAACTCCAGCTGAACTAGTGCGGTGCTTAGAAGGGAATGGGAAGGGACTATAAAACAGAGCTCAGCATCCCTCCCTCCCAAAGTGGAGGAGAAAGGAGGTCCTTAGGAGGAGTGAAGGAAGGGCAGCATGGGGAGCAGGGCTAACCATGCGCCATGACCAGTTTTCACTTTAAAAAGAAAATCACCTTGCCATTGTCTACAATTATGTACCCAGAAGAGGGAGGAGGGCAGGTACTCCTAAGAGCTAAACACCTGCTCTCCTCACCCTTTTCCTCCATCTGGCACATGTCTCCTGTTCCCAAGGCTGTTTTAAAAGAGAGTCTTCCTAGCTAGCTGGGTCCAAAGAAAACATTCATTTGATTACAAAAAGAGGAGCATCTGCTCGCCTGGATTTGTGGGAGAGCCCATAATCCCTGCATTTTACCCCCTATTAGCCTTCTTCTCCAGGAAAGAAATGTCCTGCTCTTTAAAGTTGAGGCCATAAAACTGTGACAGCTCTCCTGCAAACAGAGCTGAGTCCGGAACATGAAACAGCTCTTCAGATAAAATATACAACTCAGGTGTAGGAGTGGAGAGCCAGGGGTCTTAAAACTCAATCAGTCGCCAGTAACGTTTTGCTTGATGGATCTAGCCCGGCAGTTCTCTACTGTAGAGCATCACTGATTCCAACATTTTGGACATATTTCCCATTAGCCCTTTATTTGAAAATTTTATGCTTCCCCTCATAAAAACTTGCAGCAGATTAATGTGCTTGGGATGTTTATTTGTAAGTACAGCTGGTCTCCCTTCAAGTTGTTTTCATTGTTGAGTTGCCTGAGTGTACCCTTGTGGAGCAGCAAAAGGGTGGTTCTGTAGCCTGGCAACCAGTATCATGTCAGAGAGACAAGGAGGCTGTGTGAGGGTGGGGGTGGACAGGGTGGGTGGTGGTGGAGAGAATGCTGGATGGTCTCTGAGGCTTACCATGCAGAAAGGTATTTAAAGCTTCCTTTTGCGGGTCCTACCATCCATGTTAGGAGTGAGATGTGCCCCTGAAGAGCCTCTGCATTCGCCTGAGGGACTTACCCTGTGAGTTCTTCTCTTCAGGAGGGAACTATCCTGGCTTCACTCAGGAGGGAGCTCTTCTTTGAGCTGAAAAGGAGAATTGAGTTCTAACCAGGGTTTTCAGTACTAGTCTCATGTCAAATAAACAAATGTCTCTTCTTTTTATTAGATATTTGGTAATCGAAAGAAAATCTAACTCTGTTCCATTCTTTCCTCTAACTACAATTTCCATTACTTTTATACTAAAGATGAACAATCTCATTAAATTTAAGACTAGGTCTTCATCAGGTTTGTATGTGTATACACTCACAGCCATGTGGACAGGTGTGTGTGTGTGTGTGTGTGTGTGTGTGTGTGTGTGTGTGTGAGAGAGAGAGAGAGAGAGAGAGAGAGAGAGAGAGAGAGAGAGAGAGAAAATTTATTTTTTTATTAAATTTATCTATTCACTTTACTTTCAAGTATGCACCCCCCTCCCAATAGGCAGATCTCTCCCCACTCCACCCTCCCCTTCTCCTTTGGGAAGGGGGAACCCCACTCCAGGTATCATACTCCCCATTAGCCTCCTCTCATGGCACATAGAGTAGTTGTAGGACTAGGCACATCCTCTTCCACTGAGGCCATCTAGGAGAACAGGATCCACAGGCACAACGGCAACAGATTCAAGGACAACCCCTGTGCCTGTTGTTGGGGGACCCACAGGAAGACCAAGCCGCTCATCTGCTACATATGTGCAGGGGGCCTAGGTCCAGCCCATGCTCGCTCTTTGGCTAGTGATTCAATCTATTGAAGCCCCTGAAGGTCCAGGTTAGTTGATTCAGTTGGTCTTCCTGTGGAGTCCTTGTCCTCTCCATGTCCCTCAATCCTTCCCCCAACTCTTCCATAAGACTCCCCACGCTTCATCTAATGTTTGGCTGTATCTCTTTCCGAAATTGGCTGCTGGGTGGAACCTCTCAGAGGACAGTCATTCTAGGCTCCTGTCTGCAACCATAACAGAGTAACATTAATAGTGTCAGGGATTGGTTCTTGCCCTTGGAAGAGGTCTCAATTGGGGCAATCAATGGTTGGCCATTCCCGCAGACTCTGCTCTATCTTTGTCCCTGCACATCTTGTAGTCGGGACACAATTTGGGTTGAAGGTTTTGCGAGTAGGTTGCTATCCACTGGGAGTCCTGCCCGGCTTCAGGAAGTGGCCACTTGAGTATCCATACCCCTCCACTGGTACTAGAAGTCTCAGCTAGAGTCGTCCCCATACGCCACCTGGGGTCTCCCCCATCCCAGGACTCTGGCACTTTCTAGAAATTGCCACCTGTTTCTTCTACCCCATCACTGATATTTAGTTGGCCTCTGTTATCTAGAGACAACACACTACCCTTTGATTATGAGAAAGCTTTCTGTTGGGCTCTCAAATCTCTTAGCAGTGCTACTACTGCACTTCTGGGACCACACACCTGTTTGTTTGTGAGATTTGAGAGTTGGAACTGGTTTGAAAGTTAAATTTTCTGCCTCTTACCTGAATTGATGCCTTCTTGGTCAGTAAGACCACTACTTAGTGGTGTTTGTCAAACATGACAGCCACTTAGCAGTTTCTTTTGTTTCTCCTAAAAGAACGTATTGGAGCTGGGAAGATGGCTCAGTTGGAAAATGCTTGCCTTCTAAACAGGAAGACCTGAGTCTGGGTGTCTAGAAACTGGGTATAGTACTGGGAGAGTAGAGACAGGAAGATGGCTTGAACTAACTGGCCAATCAATCTAGTAAAATCAATGAGCTCTGGGTACAGGGAGAGATCTCATCTCCAAAAACAAACAAACAAACAAAAAACAAAAACAAAAACAAAAACAAGATTGATTTGTGAGGCCATCTGATGTCAACCTCTGGTCTACACACACACACACACACACACACACACACATGCACGCATGCATGTACACACATGTGCACACACACACATGTACATACATACATGTCATTAAGTAGTATCCCCATCAGTCAGATATTTTTGGGGGGGGGGGGTTCAAGACAGGGTTTCTCTGTATAGCCCTGGCTGTCCTGGCACTCACTTTTAGACCAGGCTGGCCTTGAACTCAGAAATCCACCTGCCTCTGCCTCCCGAGTGCTGGGATTAAAGGCGAGCGCCACCACGCCCAGCTTCAGATATCTTTCTAATTGCACAGACATTATCTGAAATTGAAGATATAGAAACTAAAGGAAGGAGACTCTTCTACACAAAGTGACCATGAATTGAAATTTATCTTTCTCTTGATCTCAAAATGGTTGAGTGAAACCCAATAGCATGAGGGAATATGATTCAGTGATTGAACATTTAAAACCACCTGTACAGGTTATGGTGCGATAAATGCCCCCTCCCTTTCGTTATTCTCCATAAGGCTTGATTCCCCCTTCCTTTGTCATTGGTGCTTAAAGTTCCTCTGGGTGTCAAGAAATTCTGGCAAGACTCTAAAATCCGATAGATCAAAAGGAAGTGTCTTAGGTAGCTTTTATTGCTGTGAAGAGATACCATGACCATTGCAATACTTAAAGGAAAACATTTAACTTGGATCTGACTTACAGTTGCAGAGGTTTAGCCCATTATCATCATGATGAGAAACATGGCAGTATGCAAGCAGACATGGTGCTGGAGAAAGAACTGAGAGTCTACATCCCGATCCACAGACAGCAGAAGGAAAACTGAAACACACTAGGTGTGACCTGACCATATGAGACCTCAAAACCCACCCACCCCCATGACACACTTCCTCCAACAAGGCCACACCTACTCCAACAAAGCCACCTCCTAATAGTACGCACACACACACACACACACACACTCCATATGTTTAAACCTTCACAGGAAGTAAGACTAAAGACAATTGTTGCCATTTAAGAATTTCTAGTCACTTAAAGAGAAAATATGCACAGTTGTTGGCATAAATGATTTATTTAAAATACTGAAGATAGTAGCAAAAACTAAGACACCCCATTTTATCTGCTAGACAGAAGACTGGCATAGCAAGCAGCTAGGAGCAGGGTCATATCACACTTCGAAGTACAAAATGAGTCAAGTCAGTACTACATTGTTCAGAAGATGCCCTGGTAGATATACAACCTTTTCTCCATCTGATTCCACCCAAGTATTTAGGCTCCTGTGTCCAAAGCTAATCAAGCTAATGGAGTGTAATTGCTTAAAACGGGAAGGCCACTAGACCAATAGTCATGGCATACACCTCTAATCTAAGCACTCAGGAAAGAAAGCAAGTAGATCTCTGAGTTTCAGGCTAGCCAGAGCTGTATAGTGAGACGTGTGTGTGTGTGTGTGTGTGTGTGTGTGTGTGTGTGTGTGACAGAGAGAGACAGAGAGAGATAGAGAGAGAGACAGAGAGAGAGAGAGACAGAGACAGAGAGATCCTTGAGTCCAGCATTCCTGGCAAAACAAAGGAGACATTAGGCCATCAAGGAAGTGTCAGCTGTGGCTTCCAATTCACAGACATGACTCCCAAGAAAGAGACTGTCTGAGAAATGAAGGAGAGTAGAGAGGCAAAGTGTGGGCAGTAGGAAAATAGAAATGTGAGAATTCTTTGTTCATCTCTCAGTGACATAGTTGCAGAGAAGAAGCATGGGTCCACTGTGTCAAACTATCTGGCTCTGCAAAAGATTTGGTAGATGGCAAAAGACCTATGCTTCACGTGGTGCCAGGCTCCATACCTAAGAAACAGTCACAACCATCTAAAAGGATGACTTTTTCTCGCCTAGCATGTACCATGTTCACACCGGCAGCACTCTCAGAGTCCTGGGCTCTGACTTCAAGTGAAATGAATCCAGGAAGACTCCTTCCAGATGTACAACCCAAAGCCTGGCTCCTCCCCTCTAAGAAGAAAGTGCCTCACCTGGGGTGGTTTGAATAGGAAAGGTCCCCATAGACTATTATGTGTGAATGCCTGGCCCTTAGCAGTGGGGAGGGGGTACTATTAGGAGGTATGGCCTGGTTAGAGGAAATTTGTCACTCTGGTGGTAGGCTTTGAGATGTTATAGCTCAAATTAGGCCTAGTATGACAATTTCTTCCTGTTGCCTGTGGATATAGAACTCCCAGCTCTTTCTCCAGCACTGTATCTATCTGCATGCCACCATGCTTCCCACCATGGTGATAATGGACTAAACCTCTGAAACTATAAACCAACCCCAATTAAATGTTCTCCTTTATACAGGTCATGATCTTCAGCAATAGAAACCCTAAGACAATACCACCTCTCCCTCCTACCTCCACCTACCTCTAGTGGTAGAAAGTTTCACTGTCTTCTACCTGGCTCCAAATCATAACCTACAGAGTAAAAAGAGATCTCTACAGGTGAGCAAAAACCCAACCCTCCATTCTCAGATAAGGACGAGCCTTCTTCCAGGCTGTTTGTTAATCTTGATTGCCAACATATTTACATTTAACAGTCTAGGAGATTAATGAGACCCACCTCTGAGGGTGTCTGTTTCCAGAAAGGTTCAATAAGGAAGGACACACCCTGACTGGGTGGATCATCTCAGGGGCTAACAATACAGTTGGAATTAAAGTGGAGAAAAGAAGGAACCTGCTCTCTCTCTCTCTCTCTCTCTCTCTCTCTCTCTCTCTCTCTCTCCACCCTCTCCTCCTCTCCCCCTCCTCCTCCCCCTCCTCCTCCCCCTCCCCCTCTCCCCCGCCTCCTCCCCTCCCGTTCCCCCTCTCCCTCTCCCTCTCCTTCCCCTCCTGGCCGCCCCACTGTGATAGACTTAAACTTCTAATACTGTGAGACAAATTCCTTCTCCTTTAAGCTGTTCATGGTGGCATCTGTCAGAGCAACAGAAGTCACTAATACACTGGGACTCAGAGTAAGAAATGCTTCCTGGAAACAAAATGTCCTCCCTTCCAAGGCCACAAACTCCCTTTGTTTTAATTGCTGTCGTAATATTGTTGAGTGTATGTGCATCCACCACTAGTAAAGTCCCAGAGGCTCAGAAGAGGAGGATATGCACATGGGTGCACATAGGTACACACAGGTACACACGCATTTACACACACACACACACACACACACACACACACACACACACACACACACACACATTACTCAGTTAAGTGTATCCTGATAGCAGCTATACTCCTCTAACTTCTCCAGGAGAATTGATTTTCTTGCTGAGTAGGGCTAGTTATTTTCCCACAAAGGAATCCAATAGCCAATGGAGGTTCTCCAGGAATGATGAGATAGATATTTATTTGGGGGTGGGGGAGCATAAAGAATAGATATTACAGCAGGAATTCTCAAAGAAAGCAGGCTTCAGACAGATCCTGAGATCAGATATATCCTGCATGATCCATTTAGGCCAGGTCCTAGAGCTCCCACAATTCCCAGGGGTTCTAAGCATAGGTTGGGGCCTAAGACCAAGAAGAAGGAAAGAATGAAGTATGTCCTCTTAGAGCTTGACAAACGCTGTGGACTCCTTAGAAGTGACCTAGCAGTGCTTTGTCCTACAGTCCCTGTCCTGGAGAAAGCCCAGTCTCCCAAGGAATACAGCCATAATATCCCTGCACCTAGAAGCAGTTCCTTACCCAGATACAGCTTCCCCTGCCTCAAACACCAGAGTGTGCTCATAAACTTTGCTCTGCTCTGCCCATTTTTGCTCAAATTCTGTGTAGTCAGCTTCACAAAGGCACTTTGTGGCACAATTTAACAAGACTGTCAGATTTTAGCTTAGTTATTTTCTTTTTTCCAAAACTTCTTAGGCACCCATTATGCTGTTTCTTTGAGGATGTTCAGACCATCCAATTTATCCTTCCATTCCACAGACTTTTCTTTAATTATCAGGGATATACAGCAATTAATGGAATATGAAGAACAATGTTGTCTCGGAGGAGGGGGGCCACAACAAGATCGTTAATGAGAACTTTGTAAAAGTCACATGTTAGGCAAGCTGAAAGGGGCATGATGATCCTTACCAGGCCCCCAGTCCCTGGAATCCGAATCACAAGGGCTCACACCCTTTGCTGACATACACACCCTGCCCACAGGAGGCTGAGGAGAAAAGGAAGCACCAATTCCTAGGAACCCTGGGAAAACTGCCACACAGCCCTCACTGGAGTTGTTTCTCAACTGCCTGACAGAGGATTCCAGAGCTGGCAAGAGGCAGGGCACCTCTGATTTCCTTCCATCCTTCCATTCTACAACCCATTGGTCTTGCTGTATCCAGGGATTCCCTGAAGAACATAAGGGATACTTTGGGATTTCAACTCCACAGTCCTTTTAAGTGGGTTCCATGGGGTCTGGGCAACCGAAAGGACCAACAGCACTTCCTTCTCAGGTTCTGGGTTGCAAAAGGTGAAGAGAACCATACGAATTCTACAGTTCATGTTTCACTTTAGATTAGAAGAAAAACCGCAGAAAAATAAGCCGTGTCAATCATCCCTGCTGTGTAAACAAGTGGTTAATAAGTCATGAGACAGTTTGCACTTTTTTTTTTTTTTCCTGGAATGGCCAGTGACAATGCGCCAAAGCCAAACCTTCTCTTTCATAGCTATTTGAAAAAAAGAACAAGGAAAGCTTTTGTGTCCCCTCTGGGAGCTGCAATAGCCAGTCCCTAGCTCCCTGAACAGCCTAGCTGGGTAATAAGCCTGTGGCTGGGCATCCTAGAGCTGGCTCTGGAGTCCAGCAACTGCCTGCAGTAGGCTGGGGTAAAGGCCCAAGAGTCCTGGCTCCCCTAAGGCTTCTTAGGGGAGTCCTTAGAGGCAGGACTAGAGTTGCCTCTTGAGAGTGTTATCAGCTCAGAAGGCACCTCTGTGATGAGAAAAAGGCAGGCTTATCATCACTGGGGTGAAACGGCACCTTGGCAGGAAGTCAAAGTCTTGTGAAAATTAGAAAAAGGTGCCTGTGCCTCCAGATCATTTGTCTCCAAACCTCATCTGTCAAGGTCAATGATTTGGGCTTTGCAGACAATGAGAGCCCTCTCACAGCGACTCAATGTTCTGTTATAACAGAAAGCAAAGGCAGCCACAAACAGGAAACGGGATAACATGTTCCAAAACGACTTTAGTCTGTAGAGATAGTAGACCTGGGCATAACATGTTCCAAAATGACTTTAGTCTGTAGAGATAGTAGACCTGGGCATAACATGTTCCAAAATGACTTTAGTCTGTAGAGATAGTAGACCTGGGCATAACATGTTCCAAAATGACTTTATTTAATCTATAGAGATAGTAGACCTGGGCATAACATGTTCCAAAACGGCTTTAATCTATAGAGATAGTAGACCTGGGCATAACATGTTCCAAAACGGCTTTAATCTGTAGAGATAGTAGACCTGATTTGACTCATGAACCATAGGTTGCCTGCCCCTGCTTTGAAAAGATGCAGTTCATAGCCAGGGCTGGCACATGGAACAAAGGCGAATGGCCATCCTTCCTTACCCTTAGACTGATCCCACAGCCCTATCGATGGTGGCGGTCCTGCCCTCAAACGCCCAGAGTGCCAGTGACTACAAAGGACAGTTCTTTGGGCCTGGGATGGAAACCCCAGGGATCCTCAGCATCCTTTATGCATAATTTGTTTTCAGTTGTTGTTCTGACTCTCCAGTCCTGGAGTTGTGCCATCAGAAGGCCAGTCCTACAAACTGAAAGCCATCTCCCATGCCACTGAGTAAGCCCAAACTTGTAAACTGCACTAAGCCCAGGTTGTAAGCCAGACTCCTGTTACTTGAGAGTCAAGGAGAAGGTCTGTGAAGACAGGAAATCCAGGGGAGCCAAATCCCAGCGCTTCTGAGATGAGAAAAGCCATCTGTCTCCTGGGGCCTTTTCTTTTGGGCAAGATGCCTATTAACCAACAAATGATTAATTGGAGGGGAAGATGAAGAAAGAACAGTTATTTCTGGACATTTTTCAATTTTTCCCCATAAACAGTCATCCAATTATAATTAAAATACAGTGGTGGTTTCACACAAACCATAAACAATCCATGATCTTGCATTACAAGCAAACTCAATGGGAAGTGCATTTCTTGCTGCACCAAGCAGCTGCAGCCACAGTAGGACCCAGGAATGCTGGTCTGATGTTAAGTGGAATGCTCTGTTACATTACTCACCTTTGCCTTGATCTTCGTAAATATCAAAACCTTACCACCCCACACTCTTGACATTTCTTCCTGACATCTAATGAGACCACATTTTGCTGGAAGGTCACATGTCATTTATAACTCTAACAGAGACATATCATTTTAATGAAGCTCCTAATTCACGCTGAGTAACAAAATTGCGCAAATATCACAACACACGTGCTGGCCTGGAGGCAGCCAAGGCCCTGGGTTTAGCTGAGCCCTTGTGGGATCACACTTAAAATATAAAAGACAACTGAGGGAGGCTGGCATTCCTGCATCAGTAGCAGATGCTGGACAATGTCATTCTAAATTCAATTATCCAGAAGAAAGTATGATTCATGTGAATATATTTTACAAGTTCATATAATTTATCATCCTTTGTTTTTCTTTATGAATAACATATTTTTCCCTCAGTTCAAAAAAACACATGAGAGGGTTGGATGGATGGGAGAGAGACCAAGAGTCATATACTCGTTCTTCAGTTGAACAGAAGGGTATATAAATTCTTCTCTCCCTGGCAGCTTGGCCAGGGTTAGAGGCTGGATGAAGGGCAGGTACTGAGAATGTGCATGGCAAATCATGGATGACAGACACCGTCCCAGCATACCAGGAGAGAGAAAGAGACAGACAGCAGCTCTAGAAGTCAGTGACTGGTGGAGGACCCCAAGCCCTGGCAACAGAATACAAAGCATTGGCTTTCTTGAGCAAAAGCAAAAGCTACCCAGATATCAGCCAGAATCAGACCAGTTCAGTGGATAGGAGCCTACATGCAAAACTGAATGTACAATGTGAAAGGTGTAACACTCTTACTTGTCTAGAAAAAGTGGAACCCTCTGAGGACACTTATTGCATTCAGCCATCATCTTAAAACTTAACTCCTCTGGCAGAGCGCAAAGTTTGCCCAGAGATCTCTATAAAGACCAAGAGAGCTCCATTTCTATCTGCTGCCATGCCTTTGCTCCACCACCATGGACTCTAATCCTCTCAAAGCATAAGACAATTAAATACTATTTTTTTACAAGTTTCCTTGGTCATATTGTTTTATCACAGCAATAGAAAAGTAACTAAGACAGAATTTGGTACTAGGGACGGGGCTATTGCTGTGAATAACCTGAACATATGACTTTCAGGAAGAAGTGGAAGAGTTTGATACTTTGGGCTATAAATGTAGTTGGATGCCATAAACAGTGTGTTTTGCATCATCCAAGTAGAGTATTGAAAGACAGTAAAACTAAGATCAGTCTGAACTACAGAGTCCCAGCTCAAGAGTTCTTGGGGAAAATAATATTACCATCTGGACTGGAGCCATAATTGTGATGTTTTGGCTGCTTTCTGCCCTTGTCCTAAGAATTTGCCTAAGCCTAAATTTTTTAAATAATGGACTAATTTGTTCACTGGAGGAGATTTCAAGACAATTAATATTTACTCTGTTGTGTGGCTACCCTCTCTGCCTCCTGCTTTGTGGATCAAGATTTGAGCTCTCAGCTGTTCGTGCTGCCATGCCTTTCTTAGCTCCGCCATGATAGACTCTAACCCTCTGTAACAGTAAGCCCAATTGAATGCTTTCTTTTATAAGTTGCCTTGGTTCTGGTGTTTTATCACAGTGTCAGAGAAGTAATAAGACAGTTTCTGACAGTAGTGCATCGTGTGGGATCACTCCTCTCTTGCCAGGACACACAGGGAAGACATTTCCCACTGGTCTCTCTAGTACACCCAACACTACAAATTAGGAATTCTAAAAGGTAAATTCAGGTGCCCTCAGGGCCCTGTTGTACATATGCAAATATAAAATGTTGTCAGTTCCTTTTACCAATAAAGAAGTGAGAAAATAGAAGAGGGAACTCTGGGGAGAAGCAGAGAGTGACCCATCCTAGCAGATAAGGCCCATCTGTGAAGGGGAAAAAGGATAAAGAGACATGAGCAGAAGGCATTTCAGACAGAGCCTTATCCACACTGACGAGAACAAACTGTTCTCTCTAAAATGAAATGTCTTCTATCCCACCTGATCTTCTTCAATATAAAGTTCAGATTTTCCTACAACTTTGAATCTCTTTGATGAGCAGGATATAGTAGAGTTGGCCTAAGGCCAACTCCTCTACAGCTTTTGGAACAGAGGTTCGTAGGGTATTCTCTGTGGAAAATCGATTAACATTGTGAGAAGCCTGGTTAGCAGTGTGGGTACTTCCTTTAACATCTCCACTAAACTCCCAGGTGATGGTCAGCCAATGAGCTATCATAAAGCCAGCAGGTGACTTCAGTCCTCATATATATCAACCCCCAGAAGGGAAACATCTAGCTAAACCTAGTCAACTCACAGAGCTTGGGGAAATAAATATACTGTCTCAGTGTGATTTTCTGCATCTAAAAAGATAACATAATTGGTGATATTCAAAATATAGGGTATGGTGTAGGACATTGACTAACAAGAATGAGTCTTGCCTGGATATGGGGTTGGAGCAGCGATCTCAGGGACCACTGGATTTGCCAGATGTTAATCTTCTAGTCTATTCATTGTAAAGAGACCCTGCAATTGCTAGAAGGGTAGCCAAGTTAGCAGAAGGTACTCAGAGAAAGTGTAGCCAGTATGTCAGTATTTTAGCAACCGTTAAAAATGTACTCATAATAACCAGCTGGATATGATCATTGTCTAGCTCCCACTTCTACACATAAACACAAGCACGCACGCGCGTGCGCGTGCACACACACACACACAGAGAGAGAGAGAGAGAGAGAGAGAGAGAGAGAACCTTCATATTTGTGGGGTTATGTCACATGTGAAAGAGCAGCCTGCAACTAGTCCCAGATTATGTTACAAGATGCCACTCCAATAATACATGAGCCTCACTAATAATACTCAATACTTCCTCTATTTTGGCACCCATTTCTAACCATGATTGCACTTGATTTTTTACAATGATCTTGAAAAGTAGATGTTATTGGCCTTTAAAGGTGGGGAAAATCTGAAGTTCAGAGACTTCAAAAGGGGATGAAGTCCTACAGCAGTCAAAAAAGCTCGCCCTGGAGTCATGAGAGTGGGAGAGCTGGCCCTACCACTATTCTGCCTGGCCACAGAGGTGTTTACCCCAACCCCCACCCTGCACCACCTGAGGCAATTAAAAGAACTGGCCACCAGTCATGAGAGTGAGAGAGCTGGCCTTACCCCTTTCCAACTACAGCACTTGGGAAAGCAAGCCCTGCTCCTCACCTGCACAGCACAGTACAGCTGGCCCTGATGGTGGGGATGCAGGTGAGTCTGTCCCCCTGCCCCGCTGGCATAGGTGAGATAGAGCTGGCTAAGCACAATTCACCAGCCATGAGCTAGAGAGACCCTGTGGTGTGTGTGGGGGGGGGGGGCAGGGGGTGATACCTTCCAAGGTAGTTGTGAGAGCTGTCGGCCCTGAAGCCATGAGAGCCAGAGAACGAGCCCTGGCTCCCACCAGCTCAGTGCTTGGGAGACTGGGCTTCCATCTCCCAGTGGGCAGCCTAGTAGAGCTGGTTCTGAAGTGTGTGTGCAATTACAGGAGGGAAGGGTTGATTTCATCTCTCAGATTACAGTTCACCACCCAGAGAAACCAGGACAGGAACCTGACGGCGGGAACCATAGCAGAGACCATGAAAGAATGCTGCTTACTATCTTGCTCCTCACAGCTTGCTCAGGCTGCTTTCATATAGTTTCCAGAACAAACAGCCCATAGATGGCACTACCCATAGTGAGATAGATCATTCCACACAAATTATAAATCAATAAAATACTCCACAGACCACTGTGCCCACAGGCCACTGTGTTGGGAGCATTTTCTCAAATGAAGTCCCCTCTTCCCAAATAACTCTGGCTTGTGTCGAGCTGTTATAAAACTAGTCTGCACATCTCTCATGAGCTCATATGTTTCAACACTTGATTCCCAACTGTTGATAGTTTGAGGAGATTGTAGAATCATTTGGACATAGGACCCAGCTGGCAAATATAGGGCTATATAACTTTGCTATAGGCAAAGTTTCTCTTCCACTGAACTTTATATTTTCCCTTTAGTTGAGATGTGAGCAAGCTTCTCACACACTCATGGCCATATACAAGGTCCACTCTCACCCTCATAAACACCACTATGCCTTCCCTGCCATGAAATTATGAACTAAAATAAATCTCTTCTTTCCTAAGTTATTACCATCATGTAGAGAAAAGTGGCTAATACAGATGGGGCATTCTGAATTTCAACAAGATATGCAGGCTAACTCTGAATCAACCCAGAACCACCACAAAGGAAGTCACTAATCAGGGCACACACTGCAGTATTTAGGAGTCCAGAGCCCTGTCCTGACCTAGTCCAAACACAGCCTTAAGAGGTGATGAATCTCTCCAGAGATGGTGTGGTTTCCAATAAAGCATTCCAGAATCTTAAACTGGCTTCAAAGGAATGTGGATCTGTTCATTCCCTCTCGGCTGGTTCCCAGCCAGGGCACCTTATTCTTATTAAGTTGGAGATGCCTTGGACATTAAGCTTGAAAAATGCACGAAGAATTCTGACACAGATGGAGAATGGTGTGGTGGTGCAGAAAACCCTGCTGTTGGCTCTCTCTAAAAGATCCTTCAGACAAGCAATGTAACTACCCTTCTTCTGACACTCTCTAACTTAGAAACAGAAGTAAGGATTTTTTTTTCTATCACAACTTTCTCCATACCTATGAAACTAAAGACACAGAGTGGGAGCCGAAGCCTTAGTTGCTCAAGGGAAAGGATAACGTGATCAACAGCATAATCAAATGTGAGAGATTCCCCAGGCAGAGACCAGTGTCACAATGGGGTACCACAGGAAAGCAGCCTGAAGCAAGAATTCAGCTGCAGAATTTGAAAAGACAAAGTTGGGGTGATTAGATACAATTGAACAAGAACATGGACAAATTCCTGAAGATGTGCCAACACTGTCTGGCTCTCCATCCTCAATTATGTGTACATAGGATGCAGATACAAAAGAAGAACACCTGGACCACTAAAGGAGGAACAGTATCCACTTAGCCATGGCTGGCCTGGATATGAGCAGGTTCCCAGCAGGATGGTTAACTTGGGTGATAAACTTATCCACTCAATTAAAAGCCTTAAGATAAAGAAGACTAGACATCCCCAATGAAGAGGATAGTATGCCTCCAGAATGTCTTTGAGCTACGGCTACAGTGTTTGCTCTTCTCTCAGCCTCCAGCCTATTGACTAACCCTGCCTTTGAACCTGTCATATTCCACAAACACATTCATCAAAATTAATAAATGTTCAGATATACAGAGAGACAGAGAAAACGGTAGAGGTGGAAGGATATGTACTCTTTATATTGGTTTGTTTCTTCCTCCTGAAGAACCTTGGATTCTACATATCTACCTCACCGGGATATGTCTCTTTTATTGGAAGACAAAGAACTATCCTTGCTAAAAAGAACCTCAAGACAATAAACTACAATGCCCCATCTAAATCCCAAGGCCCTCAGCAAGGGCTCTACTCACTCATTAAGAGGCTCAGTGCCTCCAAGATAGATCTTTTCACTTTTGAACAGCTACAAACCATCCTTTGTTCTATTGAACCCAACTTGAAATTCATAAATAAGTTTTGATGTGAGGCTACTGTCCACAAATCTGGCTACCAGAAGGGAATTCTACCACCAATCTTCTCATGTGTCCATCTTTCTACCTGAAAATTTACCTGTATGAATGCAACTATGTCTCTTCTTTCTTTTAATCTCCAAGAAAAAAATGTACTCACTCCTTTCCAGCGACTTTTACTCTTAGTCCAGTCTTCCCTTTCCCATTCAGGTCTAAACTCTTTTGCTTTCTTCTTATTCCTCATTCACACCACCCAGCTTGGCTGACTCTGGCTGTGACATCAAGGGCTCTGCTTTCTATGTGGAGCCTTCTAAAATTTCCAGATTCTATGGAAATCCTCTCCCATGAAGCCTCGTGGCTTCTGATGTTTATCTCTCCTATATATCCCTCCTCTTAAAAGTAAATATTCATATGTTTCCCTCCTTTCTGATATTACAAATTCCAAGATTCTAAAGGATGCCTTTTATTGATTGTTGCATCTGTTAAAGACTCTAACTCCTGGCACAGAATACATGCTCAGTAAGTGTTCACTAAACCAAACCTTACACTTTTCTCCTTCCTACTATGTATCGTCTGCATTCATTCTTGTGTATGAAGAATTGTCCAAGAAAGTGAAATGAGTAAGACAGATGAGACTCCTAGCCCTCAAAACACTTGATGAAGCTCAGGGGCAAAAAAAATACATGATGCAGAATGTAAATTTTCAGTGGTAATAAATGCTAACAGGAAAGCAGAGTGAGATCGGTGTGATAGAGAGAGACCTGCAATGACTACGACATACACACATCAGGGAAGACTTCTCTCATTTTTTATTAGATATTTTCTTTATTTACATTTCAAATGTTATCCCCTTTCTTAGTTTCCCCTCTGAAAATCCCCTACCCCCTTCCCCTTCCCCTGCTCCCCAACCCACCCACTCCCATTCCTGATCCTGGCATTCCCCTATACTGGGGCATAGAGCCTTCACAGGACCAAAGGCCTCTCCTCCCATTGATCACCAACTAGGCCATCCTCTGCTACAAATATAGCTAGAGCCACAAGTTCCACCATGTGTTTTCTTTGATTGGTGGTATAGTTCCAAGGAGCTCTGAGTGTACTGGTTAGTTCATATTGATGTTCCTTCTAGGGGGCTCCAGACTGCTTCAGCTCTCTGGGTATTTCTCTGCCTCCTTCACTAGGAACCTTGTGCTCCATCCAATGGATGACTGTGAGCATCCACTCCTGTATTTGCCAAGCACTGGCAGAGCCTCGCAGGAGACAGCTATATCAGGCTCCTGTCAGCAGGCTCTTGTTGGCATCTGCCTAGTGTCTGGGTTTGGTGGTTGTTTATGGGATGGATCCCCAAGTGGGACAGTCTCTGGATGATCATTCCTTCAGGCTCTGCTCTGAACTTTGTCTCTGTAACTGCTTCCATGGGTATTTTGTTCCCCATTCTAAGAAGGAACGAAGTATCCACACTTTGGAGGGAAGACTTCTCTTGAAAAGATTGTACTTGAGCAGGCACATGAATAGTAAGAGCAGCAGCAGAAGTAATATGTTTCCAGGCAGAGCAAAGAGCATCCGAAAAGGCCTTGCATGAGAAACCAGCATAGCGACTTAGAAGAGAAAGGTTTCTGTGGCCAAAGGACAGTGAAAAAGAAATTAGTACAGAGGTTGGGAGGTGACTGTTAGGTAAAAACTCCTGCTTTTAATTGTCAGTTTTAATTGTCAACCTGATACAACCTAGAATCTTCTGGGGAAAGAGTCACAAATAAAGAATTATATAGATTTGTGTATATGCCAGTGGGGGATTGTCTTGATTGTTACGTGGTGTAGAAAGACCATTCGGGTGACATCAATCCATGTGCTAGTGCCTGAAATGTGTGGGAGTGAAGAAAACTGGCTGAGCAAAAGCAAACAAACAAGCTGGCCAGAGGTGGATTTTCTCCCTCTGCTCCTAGCAGTGGGTGTGGTATGACAAGTGGCTCTGCTCCTGGCAGGGGGTGTGGTATGATAAGTGGCTCTGCTCCTGGCAGGGGGTGTGGTATGACAAGTGGCTCTGCTCCTAGCAGTGGGTGTGGTATGACAAGTGGCTTGAGTTCCTGCCTTATTTCTACAGAATGATGATCTGTGACCTGGATGTAACCATGTCATATAAACCCTTTTCTCCCCAAAGTTGCTTTTGGTCAGGGTAAAGTGAAACTAAGACACTGGGCAAGAACAAGGACCTGATTTTCAGTGCCCACAAGCTATGTTAGGCATGACCTTGCATATCTGTTACCCTATTGCTGTAGGGGAGTGGAGACAGGGGTGCTTGCTGGTACCATCTTAGCTCTAACTCTAGAAGTTTCCTAGCACCTTACACTCAACTTGTATAAGCTAAATTTCACACACACAGACACACACACACACACCAACCTGGCAATTCTCCTGTAGAGTAATAGTGTCATTTGTCTGATTCCCCAGGCTATTAACTTAAAAGCCAAAGGTGACTGATATCTCTGTGTGTTTGTCTCCTCTCCCTCTCCTCTATCTAATTATCTATCTATCCCTCTAATTCAATTCAGTTATCCTGATATCTTCCTAATGGGCCTCTGATGGTTAATATATTCACAGAATGGGGTGGGGTGGGGAAAAGGTTCCCCAGGCGGCCTAGGTGAGCTTCAAGGAACATTAACAGAGTATTGTGCCCTCTGGGGCAGTTGGCCTAGGACATCAGCACCTTGGAGAGCTCCAGCTCTGACCTCTGCTGGGGAGTTGACCAGAGAGTCCTGAATTCTTCTGAGAGTGGAAGGAAAGAAAAAGCGGAGCCACTTGACACTGAGCCCCATCATTAGCCAAATACCCAAACCAGTGATTTCAGAACCTCAAAGCTCTATGTGGCTCATGTCAGCACAGCCTCTGCTTAGGTGGTCCTGAGTCAGGGCCAAACCAGTTTAACACCAGGGACTGGCACTCCCCAGGATTCTGAGCCCAGACCTCACAAAGTTCATCAGTTTTCATGATCTCAGCCACCTGCAAAACATGCCCCAGCTGTCCTGGCTTCTGTTGTCTGTGAGGTTGAGCCTCATTTTTGTTATACTACTTGTGAATACTCAGCCTTATTCTGGCCATCCCACAGGAGGAACAGGGAAGCAAGAACTCCAGGGACACGAGGCTGAAGCCAGCCTCTAAACCTTCATCACTTTGCCTTTGGACATATGCCAGCATGTGGTCATATGCCCATGGACCTCTGATGAGATGAAGATATTGAGTACTTGTCAGCAACTGTTTTCATTCCAGTTGGACCAAAGTCCCAAGACTGGAATAATCTTATTGCCTGAAGTTCCAAGTCTCCAAGTAGAGACTGGTTATGTCTTTTACTCAGACATTAACTCACATTCCCTTGTCTCCTTCCTCCTGAGTAGCCTGTACCCCTTGGACTCCTCCTGACTCTGCCCTGCTGTATCCCTGCTGCTGAGTGATCGTGGTCTAATTGACTACAGGGCCTTGCACAGTTCCCAGTGCCCTCTCTAGTTCTCACGTAGAGGTGTAATTAGGGATTTTTCATAAAAATGAGAGAGCTGTGCACTTGACCCTACATGGTTTGTCTCAATACAAAGAACTTCTGCTGCAGGTGACTTTTTTATGATTTCTTCAAAACTGCCATCAAAAATCTGGGGTGACAGCTAAGTTGTTTAAGTGCTTGCTTTGCAAGTACTTAATCCTCATAACATGCATAAAATAGGCCAGTCATAGTAATGCATACTTGTAATCCCAGCACTGGAGAGACAGAGACGGACAGATCTCTGGCAATCACTGATAAGCAAAGCTAGCTTACTTTATGACTTCCAAATTAGCAAGAGACCTTGTCTCAAAAAACACAAGGTGGATATCACCTGAGGAACAACAGCAAAGGTTATACTCTGACTTCTATATGCACACACACACACACACACACACACACACACACACATATCCATGTACCTGAAGAAACATACACACACACACACACACACACACACACACACACACACATATTGAAATAAATCAGGATTCCAGTTGTAATGTCCTGAAACATTGTAATCTAGTTTTGTAGCACCACCAGTGAAAAGATGCCCACCAAAATCTAAGAAATCAGTCTTTTCGAGATTACAATCATCTTGGGTAAGCAAGGTTGCTAGTGGGCAAAGGTATCTGCTGCCACACAAGATGATCTGAGTTCAATCCTAAGACCCATATCATGGAAAGGGAGAACAGACTCTCACAAGATGTCCTCTGCCATGATCTCCACCTGCACACTAGGACATGTGCACACACATACACAACAAACAAATAACATAATAAAAAATTCAAGATTAAATTTAGACTCATCTGTCTAAAGTACGTGGAAAGCCATCTGTTATTCTCTGCCTGCAGAATACAAACAAAAATTCAGTTTTTTGGAATTTTGTCAACAGCTTCCTCTGAGGTTTCTAAGATTTCCTGGGGACATTTCCACATCCTCACACATAAAGGTCAACCAAGGCTCCCAAATAAAGAGCATTCTTAAAAAAGAAAAAAGACTTACTAGTAAACGTTTGGGCCCATTTCTTTGGTCATGCTTGCGTTTATCTCTCCGTGTGCAAAGTCCTCAGAGAGAAGCGTCTGCCTCTCATAAAGGGAGAGCCACTCAGCTGTGCCCAAGAGACATGGCCATACAGGGAAGATGGGCGTAATCAACCATGAAAATTGCGGCAGGGTGGGGGATAAACTCATCAGCCACAGCTGTGTGCAGGAGCAGCTGCGATTGTGCACGTGCTGGTCCCCAAAGATGACAATTTTAAGCTTGGTTACAGTATACCATTCTGAAATGTAACTTTAGCCATGGTGAACCAGCTCCACTCAGGGCCACATGTAGTACCTGGAGCTCAAAAGCAAGAGCTCATATGCCTCTCTCCCTCCTCTTGGGCAGCTCCTTACATCTATGAGGAGTTAAACATATCAAGCTAAGCTCGAAAAGATCATTTGTTTGGCAGGAACACCTTATTCACTGGCAGGGAACAAATAATCTCCTTGTTTTTGTCTCAGTACCTTTGAGACCCAATTAGAACACTACTTTGTATAATGGATGTGTGGTTGGAGGTGCGAGGATTTTTGGTGATAGGAGTTAAATCCTGTTTGAAATTGACTTGTTTGGAAAGCTCAGTTCCCCAGGTTTTATGAAAAGATTCTTAAAGCTCTGCTGCAAGTTGGAGAGTCATCCATCATCTTTAGCAGGGACTGTCAGGCAAGGCTTTCCTTGTCTCAAGAGGTAGCAAACAGCCTTGACACAAAATACTCGATGCACTGAGGCTCCTCGACTTCCTGTTTGCAGAGTGCCTAGGTCAGGCAGTCCTTCTAAGTCTCTCCTCTCCTCATGAGCTTCTTCCCTGCAGGTATGGTCTCTGTGCTTAAGAGAAATCACTGTTATCAAGGAATAGATGTGAACCACTGGGCTCCATGTGACTGACAGACTGTGGGTTCTCTCTTCTGTAGTATCAGCACCTTATACTGAGCTCCAGATGGATAGAACAGGCTACCCTTCTGAGAGAAGGCTTTGAAACTTCTCAGGATAACTGGGAGAGAAAGTGCTTGGGACTGGAGAATTTTAAGTGCTGCTCTCGGTTTTCTGCTCTCCTTAAAACAAGAACAACCTGCTTTAAGACAAAAGAGGTCGCCCCTAAAATACTCCTTGGACCTGCCTTAAGATAAAAGGCATCACCCCTAAGATGCTTCTTAGATTCAAGTGTGGAGTTCCTGACAAACAAGGCTGTAAGGCTGAAGACCAAGGCCATGACTGAGCACCCAACAGGATCAAGAACAAGATGCTCTGTTGCTTTCTTGGGGGAAGAGTGAGTGCAAGTTGGAGCCGCATCTGTCACCTTCAGTAAGGACTGCAGATGCTTGTGTGGCATACCCCTGGTAATGGCTCACTAGAGAGGTAATACTGGTAACCTGTGGCATTTGTTTGAGCAGCCTATGGGAGGCATAGGAAGTAAGGCCAGCTGGGAAAATGGGAGTTGGAGAGGAACACTTTGTGGCTCTTAAAATTCAGCCTGAGCTCTTGGAAAGCGACCCATCATCTTCGCCTTAAACTTTTCCATACGCCCAGCATGATTCAAATGCCTCTTAATAGCATCATCCCGAGGACCCGAGACAGCTGCACGGAGAACCGTTCTGCACCCCACCCTCTCCCTTGAGTTCTTATAATGAAGGTGCTTAGTCAACACAAATCACCAGCTTTGCCTTTTACATTGCTCACAGATGAACAGACACGGAGGAGTCAGCTTTACTACATAAATCCTGCTGGCCAGATCTATCTCTATCGTCTATCAGGAGAGCAAAATTATCTTGGTGGGATGGAAAGACACTGATGGACATTTCCAGGTTATACTTGAAACTCTACTGAGTCCGTTTCATTGTCCCTTGCTGGAATGAAAGCCTGGGTATTTAAAGCAAACTGTGGAGCTGCAGTGTCTACCATTAAGAAAGAAAGAAAGAAAGAAAGAAAGAAAGAAAGAAAGAAAGAAAGAAAGAAAGAAAGAAAGAAAGGAAGAAAGAGAGAGAGAGAGAGAGAGAGAGAGAGAAGGAGGAGGAGGGAGGGAGGAAGAGAGAGAGAGAGAGAGAAAGAAAGAAAGAAAGAAAGAAAGAAAGAAAGAAAGAAAGAAAGAGAGAAAGAGAGAGAGAGAAAGAGAGAAAGAAAACACAGGCAAACTCCTCAAGCTACATTTTTCCTAATGCAAAATGGGAAAGAACCGTGGAGAAAATACAAATGAGAGGGGCCAATAATAGGCCATAGAGTGACAAAGCCTAAACTGTCATGCAGCTGATCTATTCTCTGCATGGCTTTGAGATGTCCTTGTCACATGCCTGGCTCCAGTTCACTCATGTGTGAGCTTCATGGCTGGGTTCAATCAGTGCTTTAACACCAGGTGTTCCAAACTCTTTGGACCTAAGAAATGATTTTATGCATTTCAGATGTTCCTGAGCTCAATATTGTCTCTCTGAAAGTACTTTAAGTCATTGGTAATACTGTGGTTTGAAAGCATAGTAGATAGGATTGCCATCCAAGTTTCCTGTTGCTGAGGTAAATAATGACGAAGGCATTTTGAAGGAAGAAAGATTGAGTTTAGCTCACAAGTCAAGGTACATTCCATTGTGACAGGAAAGCAGAAGCCTGAAGCAGCCAGTCACAGAAAAGAAAAACCCAAATGAATACTGCCACTCTATCCACTTACACAGTGCAGGATCCCAGCCAGGGAGTGGCCCCTTTCCACTTCTCTCTTTGCTTGTGTGCAAAGAGATGAACAGGAATGAAGAGAGAAATCACACTGCCTTTTGCCTTACTATAGTCTCTTCTACAGATAAAATTAATTATTTTTTTCCAATAGAAAAAAATTAATTAAGATTCTCTCCTAGAGGCCCATCTCCTAGATGACCCCATCTAGTTGCCAGTTAACACTACCATCACCCCATTCTCAAACTGGACCAACTAGTAGTTTATGTGCCCAAGTTTACTAAATTCAATTTAATTATCCTCCAAGAACTCCTGCTGCTATTTGTCTTGTTAGTTAAAAGGCAAGCAGGCCATAATATGCCCAGCCAATCACTTTTACCTACTGAGGATTATGAACAGTAACCAAGTCTATTTTCCATTCCTACAGAATATCTGAGATCATAAAGCATAGAAGCTTATCCTCTGCTGGATTATGGGGACTATGACCTTCAAGAACACATCACCAAGATCTGCTTGGCATTTGGTGGGGCCTCGGGTTATGTTACAATATAGCAAACAGCATCATGTGGCCAAACAGAACATACATGCTAGCCCTGGTCTGTTCCTCCTCTTATAAAGTTAACTAATTGCATGGGATTAGCCCTACCCTCATGGTCTTACCTAATTATATCCCACTTACAGCCCACCTTTATGAAACTTGGGGAGACACGAAAGAAATCACACTGCTGATGACATTCTCTAGGGGTGAATAAACATGAAACACAGAAATGAACTGAATTCTGAAACTGAAATAGGTCAAGGGTCACCATGATATCAACTTTTCCACATTTTTGTGCTGATCAAACTGTCTTTTTTGTCTTTTAAAAAATATGTTATTACCTTGAGATCATAAGCAAATACATTAAGAATCTTTATACTATAAATATACATTTGTTAGGGTGATTAATTTTATTTATTTGTTGCAAGCTTGAGGTTATAAAATACCCTTGTCAACAGCATTTCATTAATTTATTATTAATCAATGATAAATATGCATCTATTCCTAAAAGAATTCTCAGGCTGCTTTTGCTGCATTTAAAGCCTCCATATAAAATTTCATTTGGAAAACAATCCCAGTTCCTTACAAAGTTTGAAAGCCCTGTACTAATTATCTCTAATTTTCCTTCCAGCGAGAGGATATTATATTCAAATCCTTCTCGGGGGATAGGAGACTTGTATAACTTCAGGAAGCAGAACATTCATGAGAAAAAGCAAGTAAACAAACTTAATTCCCACATCTCAAATCGCCCTAGACAGCTTGAGACTTTCTCCTGTAGAGCCGGGTGGTGGTGGCGCACACCTTTGATCCCAGCACTTGGGAGGCAGAGGCAGGCGGATTTCTGAGTTCGAGGCCAGCCTGGTCTACAAAGTGAGTTCCAGGACAGCCAGGGCTACACAGAGAAACCCTTTCTCAAAAAAAAAAAAAAAAAAAAAAAAAAGTGCTGTGGTGCTGGGGTGCTGTGGAGACAGGTTTTACAGTGAATCGAGTGGTCAGAGGGCATCCCCTGTGCACTTAGTGTGTTCAATGTTAAGAAGACGCCGAGCATGGACCCATCCCATGATCACTTCCCGGGATGATGGGAATGTATCTGTAGAAGGTTGCAGGATGTGGTCAGATAACAGCACTAACTCTGCCTGAGTGTGGACTCTGTACTAGGCTCTGCAGGGTCAAACACCATCTTACTGTATTTATTGCCACTCTCATTCTTTTCATTGTTTTTTCCCTTATAGAAGAGGTGGGGGCTGGGTAATGCAGAGAATGAGTGGCTGAAGCTAATCTCAAGTTTTCACCCTCCGCCTTTGCAAAGTAAATCATACTAGCAACATCAGAAGCCCTCTGGTATGGGCCTAAAGGGAAGGCTGAGTCGTACCGGATGTGGCAGTCGAGGAAGACTGAAAAGAGGCGTGGTGTCTAAACATTCTCCATGGAACATCTTACCATAGCCATGCCCACCGTTTACAGAAAAACCATCAGCAGATGTAACATAAAGTGAGCTTTTTCTCGGATCCCTTCACAGCCGTTCGGTTTCCCGGTCACTACCTAATGGGTTCATTCTGCTCTTGAAGTTTAGCTCAGACCCCACAGCAGGTTCACAGGGCAGCCATGTGCCCTCAGCATCCTCATCCTCTGTTCCCATGATTCCTTGCGTCTCTCCTCTGCAACACAACCTCCATGCATTTATTCCTATACCAAAACTACAGACCGAAGAGACTCTTGCAGTTCTTTTAACTCCGAGAAGTCCAACCTTGCCGGCCACCTGTTTTGTAGGAGCATTATCCCTAAACAGGAGCCAATGACTGAGCCTCTTCTCCTCAGATCCCCACGGCAAAGCAGCAAAGTGAGCGCTCAGGAAGTACTCAAGAGCAGAGTGACTTGGCCCCAAGCTCTCTCTATCTCCGGTGCAGATGTAGGACTGGGGCCCAGAACTCTCTTCCACTGGCCCTGAGGGCAGCATTCCGAGCACCCCTTTAGAACAAAGCTACACTGCGGTGGCCAGCTTGGTGTGTACCGAACATCAAATGACATGAAAGGGCTGAGGAGGATGCCCGCTGGAGAGCTACTTAGTCTGGAAAACCTGAAACCATGCACTTGACAGAGGGCTGCTAACCACAGCCCCCGATGAATGATTAATGATTCTGGCCAGAGCTTATTGCAAACAGGCATGTGACAACAGAGCCACTGCCCACTCTCAGGACCTGCCTGTGTGATTGATGAGCCATCGAGGGGATGCAGAGGGTCTGCAGAGGGAATGGGCCAGCCCAGGCTGTAGCCATCAGTGAACACTCATCCTTGGAGGGAGCTGGGGAGACACTAGTGCCTGCGTTCTGGGTCACAGCTGTGTCACGAATATCATATAAGTCAGCTTACACTGAGGAGTGTGGGAGAAAGGCAAAGGGATTTAATAAGAAGCAAAGTGCTGGCACAGATGAGATGAGTCCTGCAGGGGTAAAGTGGGGTGCACTCAGGGTGGACCTATATCGTGGAATTACAGGGAGCATGCAAGGTCTTCTAAAGGACAGATGAAGTCATCTGTGTGGAGAGAGCGGCTTGCAGAAATGTGCTAAGCTGGCATGGGACACTCTTCCAGCCCTCCCCATCACCACTGCCAGCCAGAGTCAACCTCATACAGACTATACATCTCTTTTCAACAGGGTGTGGCAAACAAGAAAAGGAGGTGGTGGAAGAAAAGTGTCCATTCCTGTGCTTTTTCTCTCCTTCCCAGAGCCAGAACATAGGCAAAGCCAACACTATGGCTGTGTCTCTATACTGCTCTCCCCTCCCCCCATCCTGCACCCTCCAGAATGGTTTTGCTTTTGTCATTGTTTTTGTTTTTGTTTTTTTAACCTCCCAAGTCCTATATGAGGCTGTTTTCGTTTCTGATGCATGGATTAAGTACAGGCCAGCAAATCCACAAAGCAGGGGTTGTGGGGGATAGAGAAGGTGCAGCGCAGCTTTCAGAGATCTGTGGTCTAGTTAGCAAGGCCAGCTTCCCACATAGGAAACCAGCTTCCAGGACAAAGGATCCACTCCAAATGTGCAGCTGAGAGGGACAAGAGGGATGAAGGGAAAGAATCATGGCAGGCGGGGAAGCTGGGTATCTGAGAAGACACCCCATCCCCCTTACAGACTACAGCCATCTTCCTAGGGCAGAACAACTGACAGACTGTGCCACCAATGTGCCCAAAGCTGCCACCTCCCATGTGGTTCTCCAGAAATACCTCTGAGTGAATTTACAGCAGCAGGCAAGCTCAGCAGGGACCTGAGACCTGGTACAGCATTGGTGCTCTGAGAGTCAACCCCAAGAGCCAGCCAGGAGTCCAGGGACAACCTTGGTGGGGGCCTGTCCATTCCGCAGACACTGGCTTCGTTTCATCTTAATACACTCCTGCATGGACCTGATATTTGATACTTGTCCTAGAGCATGCAAATCTAATAAATTCTTGGCTCCTGCAAGTTTCTTTAAAAAATATAAAAGAGGATCATATATAAAGAAGTTGATTAATATACACCCTGCTAAAACAGCCTGGAACATCTGTGTATTAAATTCATTTATTAAATTACACCAATCTGTATTTTAATGAGTGAAAGATACAGTACTTATTCTGTCATCCATCAAAATAAACTCAGGAAATACTTAACATTATAATCATTTTTCTTGTTTGAACACGAGTTATGAAATATGAATCCTGCATTAAGAATGCTCGGCTTGCCATCGTGATCAAATGTGTTTTCACAGGTGCGGCAAATATTCAGTTTTCATTTCTTTCTCCAACTGTTGAAAATATAAACCATGTTTTCGGTTTCTACGCTGGGCAACACTGCCTCCCGTCCACATGGCACCCATTATTACAGACTTATTACCCCACAGTCTCGTTCCTCCAAACGCGCTGCTCCTAAAGTTGCTTAGTAATGAAAACACAGGCTTCTGTGGGGCCCCTGGCATCAGCTCTTCCCTCTGGGGTACCGCCCTTCTCCCCTAGATGGCTGGCACCTCCTTCCTCTTGCCCTTGGGACTCAGTGCCCACTTTTTTAAATTCAGGGGCTGTTCTGACTAGGCAAGGACAATAGCAAAATAGAATAATACCTCAACAGCACATCCAGGGTGCATCTGTCTGCAGCTGCCCTCTAACCCCAAATCCCAGGATTCTTGGAGCAAAGCTATTACCAAGGAGGTCAATTTCCAGAAGCTAAGGGAAGAAAGTTCCTCTGCCTAGTGTAAGTGGGTGTTCACCTGACAAGAGGATTCTGGAAAAAAGGCATTGTTGCCACAGAGAGAACCAGTCCCCCATTCTGAAACTGACGAAACCAGTGTTGCTTCCTGCTGAACTCAGCTTCCCATTTCCAGACGGCAGGCCACCCTTCCACCCCAAGGCTCCTGCCTCTCTCTTTGATTTCACTCCTGGCCACCTCTACCCTATCCTTCAACTTGTACACACCACACACACCCTTACTACCCAGCCTTCCAGAAAAGCGGGCTAAGTTCAACATTTCCCAAGTCTTTCCCAACACTCTTGGCTCCTTTTTCTCCTTCTAGCTAATTACTTAAATTTGCTCTCAGGCTCGCCTGCTCAGACAGCCCAGTGGAGGGGACCATTCGTTTTGTGTACTGGAAGTCAGGGAAGCTGACAGAAGAAATCACAGCATGCACAAGAATTGTCCAGAAAGAGGTGTGGAAGCAGCTCAGGCTAGAAAAGCAAGGGCTGGAGATACACAAGCACCACCACAATTCAAAGGGGGGGGGGGGGCTGAAGCACACGAGGAGGGGCATTCAGGACAGAGATGAACTTTGGAGTCTTTGGACAGAAGCTCCTGAGCACTGGGATCTAATGGAAAGAGCAATGAAGACCTTTGCAACAACTTAGACATTTGTGGCATGAGTTTGGATTTGGATTTGAAAAAGGAAGGTTATGCAGGGGGTCGGTGTAACAACAGATGTCTGTGAGCGAGAAGAGAACAGAAGCTCCAACCAGCATGGAATCCGTGGCGCTTGCCACCTGCCCTAGCAGCATCTAGGAAGTGTTCCACAGGAAGTTCCAAGGAACCGCACTGGCCAGCCAGGGACAAGCCCTGCCCTGCTGTGCCCAAGGTCTCCGATTGATAATCTAATTCAGTACTAAGCCTATGGAACTCTATAAAGCTCAAAATTGTAAACACAGCATATGGAATTTCAGACTTTGCAGAAGCAAGCTCCTGTGGTGGAAGAAAATGGGATAGAAGCTGAAAAAAAAATAGAACAGAAAATAGGTCTTCATGCCAGTGTGGTTGAGGCCAGGGGCTGTACACCTGAGGTTCTCAGAAGTATTTCATAACAACTTGGAGGAACAGAAAGAAGAAAAAGAGAGAATGAGGCTCAGGAAGGCTAGGCTGTCAAAGACTAGCAGGCTGAAAGCCAAGGGTCTGTGTTCTCCAAAACAGAAAAGGCTATTTGTTACGAAATGTCCTGGGAGCGATTGCCCACTGAGATAGCAAGAAGAGAGGGAAATAAAACTTCAAACAGAGTTTAATGTCTGAGCTCAGCGGATTGGGTGGTAAGGCAGGCTGCTTGGTGTGAGAGAGCAGAGCCCCAGCAAACGATCAGGCAGCTTGCTGCCTGCAGAGTGGCTCAGAATTCATTCTCTTTCTCCTTACAGACACAATCTCTGAACAAAATGGTACTGTTACCTACCAGAGTCCATAGAGCACCACATTATTTCTAGGCCACCTAATAAAACATAATGAGACAGCGATAACCAGGAAGTCTCTAGATGTTAGGACTTCTCCCCAAACTTCCAGAGGGATAAGGCTGTGATGACCAAGAGTCAACACTTAGCCCTAATCTGTGTTATGGGTGGGGGTGGGGCCTGTTGAGGAATAACATCACCATTCTAAAACCCAACAGGAGATGAGGATGAGCCTGATGCACCCACAAAGAGAAACCAGCTTTTCCTTCAGGTTTACCAGTCAGAAGTCAGCAGTCACTGGTCTCCATGGTCCTTTTATAGACATGGCAAGATAAATCCTGAGCTAGAGAGACTCCAAGGCCCTTGGGGAGTCACTCAGTGTCTCTGTGCATCATGTGTGAAACAGAAACAAGTTGTTCCCTCCTCCCTCCAACAATAGTGGCCTGAAGAAGCCCGAGAGAACACATACCAAGCACAAAGGGGAAAACCTTTGAGACTGGAATTTGGTAGAAGTCTGAAGTCTGACCCCACACCCAGCACTATCTTTGGTCTCTGGCAAATTACTAAAAAGACTAATTCTGCAGCCCCAGAAAAGGCCTTCTCTTCTGAGCTCCTATTTCACAACAGATAAAAACACAGCCATCCTTCCTTGACTATCAGAATTGGGTAGAAAACCTGACAGGATAACAGATGGGAAAGAAGTAGAAGTAGTTCCAGACAACTGCAGAATGTGTAGCAACTGTGGCTAAAATCTGCAGTGTTGAATTCTCATGGAAACAGAGGCAAGGACTTCCTGTGACTGGAGGAAGTAGAGGCTAGTTCCACTTTGATCAAAGGATATCTTGGCTCCCCTCCAGGCTCTCCAGGCTTTGTCAGCTGCCATTCTTCTGTCCCAGCCACATGGCCCACACAGCCCACAGACGACACTTCCCAGTGACCCATGAGCTATCAGCTGATCTCACTGGCAGTGGTGCTGATGGACATCTGTCCGCCTCTCTGCTTTGATGTGGGAGCTCGTAATTGTTTCCTGAGTGACTGGACCAGCTCCATGGTGTTTCCCTTCAGTGGGATGAGCAGCTATGCCACTAAATAAAACCATCTTTGAAATCGGCTTTCAGAAGGTACTGTCTGGAAAGGACCTTGTTCATTTTTCTTTCGATTCAGGGTCATGGCCATAATTCCAGCTCCAATATATCCAAAATTAATTGAGGTGTATATTCTTCTCAAAATATACATGTCCAGCTTTGAGCTTCTTTCATATGAGCAGCTAAAGCCAAGACATTGGAGTTTGTCCTCAATTCTGTCTCATTGGCTCCCAAAGAATATTTTACAGAGACTTAGAATTCCCATAGCCCTTTCAAGGACTATATTCACGACAAATACAACCAGTTGCCTTTTTCTATAGTGGCATTTGCATTGATTGTAGAATAGATATTGTGTATTTTTAATTCAAAAATCTAGAAAATTTATGTCTGCCACTGGGAGCTTGTAAGGGTGGGCAGCATTATTAGCAGAAGCAGCTGTGTCTCATACTGTCTAGTGAAATGCTCTGATAGACATTTGGGAGATATAATGGTCCACATAACTCAGTAGACCATTGCTTTCAAAGAGGCCAATGTATTATGTCACAATCCCATATGTGAGTAAAAGCACTATAAACAGGGCATTAAAGTCCAATGAGTTTTCATGTAATAGCACAAAATAATTTACTAATATGGTGCCAGATCCTACATTGTAACTAATTCTTAGATTCTGGTTAAAGAAGAATTGCCATGCTCCTGCTATTTATAATTAAAGTCACTACAGAGTTGGTTACTATAGTGTCTCTTGGTCTCGCTCCTCTTGTCTGACAAATGTCAACAATATATCCTAGTTCATACATTATCTGAACAAAGGAGAAAATCTCTCTAAGGTATATAACTCTAAGTATTAAATAAATTCCATGTATGCTCTTTATCATAACCATCACCATTATAGCCAAAGCAGAAACTACAGCTCATGACATAAGCATGTCAGTTCGACTGCATAAGCAGGTCCATTTTCATGTGCCCACTATCGACTACATCAGCCAATCTCATGCTTACTTCTCATAATTACAAGAGTCTCCTTTTCCATGAGGCACCTCTCTCCTATCCTACCCTAGAACACTAATCACAGAAGTAAAATCCAGCATGTGACCTGCTACATTTTAAACAGAAGAGGAAAAATTAAAGAAAAAGACAGAGGAAAGGGGGATTTTTTTTTAAATCTATAAAAACCATTAGTGTAGAGAAAGGAGAAATAGAGGTATTTCTAGTTTTATTGGCAGGTGGATTGAAAAATTAGAGGAACTAGAAACAAACTCTCTCCCTTTGAGCACCCTTGTGGTTCTTGGAAACAGTCCACACCTGCTGGATCCTTCCTGCATCTCAACTAGTCACTAAAGGCTTATCTTGTGTTGCTTCAAATATATTTCATGCTAAACCTTTGATGAAACTGAAGAATGGAGAAATGAGGAAACCTGCTCAAAGATATGTGCATGCCAGGGTTCATTGGCATTTGACTTGCAACTAGTGAAAATGTAGAAACATGTCCATCAATAGATAAATAAGCCAAATGTGAAATACGCAGGCAGTGGAAATGTGAATCAGCCACATAAGAGAGTAAGCTATCACCAAGAGATAAAGACCATATGATTCTGCGCTCATGAAATGTCTAGAATGGGCAAATTCCTTTTTGTTGTTTGTACTATTTATTTATGTGGCTCCGAATTCAAAGGAGTAAAAGTTAAAACCCAACTAGGGAGCTGGCTCAATGGGGAAGGCATGAGATCTTGAACTTGAATCCTCAACACTCACCATACATGGTCTTGTATGATGGCAACTCCAGAATTGGGTGGTGGAACCAGACAGATTCCAGTATCTCACTGGCCAGCCAACCTAGCCAGGGTCGTGAGGTTCAATATCAGTCAGAGTCCCTACTTCAAGAGCATAAGGCAGAAAATAACAGGAAAACGGCAGGCATTCTATGTATGCACATGTATACATAGCAACACATACACACACACACACACACACACACACACCCCACACACATCCCATTTCTAGTCTCCATCCATATGATATCTCTGCCCTTCCTCCAGGAAAAGAAAATTATTGTGTCTTTGTTTTCTTTCTTTCTTTGATACTAGGGATCAAATATAGGGCCTTATACATGCAAGGCAAGTGCTCCACCACTGAGATACAAACCCATGCCCTTATCAGCTTCTTTTTGGTCTCCTGAATATTTTATGCATATAGCAATTATGAATATAATGTTCCTTCGCCTGTTCTTTTTTCATGTAATAGATCTTGAAACTTATAGGTAAATTCTTAAAGACAAAAAATAAATTAGATTATGAGACTGACGTGCTACCTTCTGTGCTAATGAGGCTCCTTAGAAACACATGAAACTCAAGAAGAACGAAGACCAAAGTATGGACACTTTGCCCCTTCTTAGAATTGGGAACAAAACACCCATGGAAGGAAGTACAGAGACAAAGTTTGGAGCTGAGACAAAAGGATGGACCGTCTAGAGACTGCCACATCCGGGGATCCATCCCATAATCAGCCTCCAAACGCTGACACCATTGCATACACTAGCAAGATTTTGCTGAAAGGACCCTGATATAGCTGTTTCTTGTGAGACTATGCCGGGGCCTAGCAAACATAGAAGTGGATGCTCACAGTCAGCTATTGGATGGATCACAGGGCCCCCAATGGAGGAGCTAGAGAAAGTACCCAAGGAGCTGAAGGGGTCTGCAACCCTATAGGTGGAACAACAATATGAACTAACCAGTACCCCGGAGCTCTTGACTCCAGCTGCATATGTATCAAAAGATGGCCTAGTCGGCCATCCCTGGAAAGAGAGGCCCATTGGACTTGCAAACTTTATATGCCCCAGTACAGGGGAACGCCAGGGTCAAAAAGTGGGAGTGGGTGGGTAGGGGAGTGGGGGGGGTATGGGGACTTTGGGATAGCATTGGAAATGCAAATGAGGAAAATAACTAATAAAAAATTAGAAAAAGAAATAAATTAGAGGTTACTAGGGACTTGGGTAAGGAAAGAATGAGAAGTTATTACAGAGTTTCTGTTTGGAGTGATAGAAATTTTCTGAAAATAGTGGTAAAGGTTGCACAACATTGTAGATGTAACTCATACCCACTAAACTATACACTTCAATGACAAAAGAAAGTTCATGTAGTTTACCACTCTTTGGTTTTGTTTTGTTTTTTTAATTCTGGAACAATAACAAAGGGAACTTGGCAAAGTTTACCACATTAGTGAAATTACCACATTGTAGGCTTCAACTCCAGGCATTTCATCTCCACAGAGTTTTCGTGACAAGCTCCCGAATCTCTGGCCAGAGGCCATCAGCATTGTTTCTGATGATCTTCCAACAGGTCTGCAATATCAGGTCTTAAGGTTATGGGATCATTGGCCCACACATCTTTCTCTCATGAATAGAATAAACCCACAGCACCTCTCTATCGCCATAAAGGAGAAGGTCAACATCCAACGAAACACAAGTCAATGATACTCAGTCTGCCTTGATCCTTGGAATTAAAAGAAGGCTGTGAGGCCTGAGGACTGAACCCTTTAGCCAGGTGATGGGCATACAAAGTCATGCATTTCATAGAGACTGTACTGTTTGTGGATTTGGAGCAACAGAACAAACTATCGCCATGGGTTGGATGTCCTCTCAAAAGTAAGTTGGAAAACAGCATGAGCCCAAGGAGTGGAGCCACCCACACTGCACAGCACAGAACGCATGGATGTGCACAGGGTAAAGGGAGACCTGCTTGCCTACCTCCTCCCTTCCTCACCTCCATCCTCAAAGTACCTTTCTTCAATTCAGGCTTTCAATAGCAACTTGAAATGAATTCCTGTTTGGTTCATGACATAAGCTTTTGATGGTGCCCACAATTGTTGCTAGTCCAGAGTAGGGTTAAGGGTCCCACGTCGCTCTGCCACAGGGCACTGCCACTGGGGAGGCAAGACTTGGGAGTTTTGACCGCACTTACCACATGATGTCGCCTGGTAGGTGTAAGGCTTCAGACAAGCCTTAGGACACCAATCCTGGGGTGGGGGTGGGGAAGCACAGTCTGAGGCAAAGAACTAACAGGGTTGTCTTGGGGGTCCCTGGGCCTGCAAGGAGGTCAGGGCTATCTGGTTCTTGGGCTCTTGGGAACCTAGGCACCTCTGGGAGCCAAGGAAGGGCAGAAAATGGAGTAGGGGCTCGCAAGCTGGATCTAGCCCTGGGCCAAGGGAAAAGAGGGAACTCCAGCTGGTCCCACAGGGGAGTCTTTGGCTTGACAGAGGTTGGCTTGGCTTGGGCTTGGTGGCAGCCATGGCTGGGAGCACAGAGAGACCCTCTATGGGAGATTAGATGGCAGCTCTGTAGGCAAAGGCCTTCTCCAAGGAACCTGATGAAAAGAGGCAGTCTATGGTTTTAAGGCATTTATTGTTATGGCAGAAAGTGGATGAGTAAAATTGTACCCCACTTCTCAGGGTGGGCCTAAGATTAAATACCTTTTACAGGGAGAGTGTCTGGGAAGGAAAACTTATTGGCTAAGTCCTTCAGTCCTTTAGGTACCACATTAAAATGAAGATCAGTGGCTTATGTGACTTAAGTGTTGCCTTATGTGACTGATGGCCACAAAGCAGTGGGTAGCTAGGGCCTCATGCCTGGGATCAGGTTAAACACCTACAGTCCCTTCAGGGTCACTGGGGTTTCAAGCCTTAGTTCAACCAGAAACAAGGCTACCTTTCATGGTCCCACAGTCCAGAGGCAGTTGTATGATCTAGGCTTGATCCAGACAAGAGGAAAGGATTCATATGTAATTAGATAGATAGATAGATAGATAGATAGATAGATAGATAGATAGATAGATAGACAGACAGACAGACAGACAAGAACAGTGTGTCAGTCTGAGGATGAAGCAATGACCAAAAGCATCATCTCATGGATTCTAGAATGGTTCCACTGCAATTACATGCTCCTGTACCTCTACGCATAGAATGTACATCACTGTTCCTTCACTCCCCAGGTATTTGTCACACATTTGTCCTACACTCCATATTATAATAGCTGCCCTGGTTCTTGGTACAGGTGAAAGAGATTTAGAAAGCTGAGAATACAAAGAAAAATCATCATAAAACAAAAAGAAGTGTAACACAAAAACTTTCTGTCTCTCTCTCTCTGTCTCTCTCTCTGTCTCTCTCTCTCTCTCTCTCTCTCCCTCTCTCACAAAGGGAGAGGGAGAGGGAGAGGGAGAGGGAGAGGGAGAGGGAGAGGGAGAGGGAGAGGGAGAGGGAGAGGGAGAGGGAGAGGGAGAGGGAGAGGGAGAGGGAGAGGGAGAGGGAGAGGGAGAGGAATCAAGAGCTTGGTATTCTTTTGGTATTCTGTAAGTGGGCCACAGGCTAGGAACTAAGTGGCCTCTTCAGAAATATAGTTCAGGCTTTGGCATAGATAGGGAAGAAGGGTTGCTGATGTTAAACACAGTCTCTACAGAACTTAGGTTTGCCATACAACTCTCCTACAGATTGGGAAGTACACTTAAACTCAACTCAGGCAGACACTCATGTGGCACCAGCACAGACTGCCACATTCCAGGTTGCAAAGATGGGTTCACCACCTTGAAAAAGAGGCAGAAACACTCCTAACCCTAATGACCTGTCACACAGTACAAGTCCACCGAGCAAGAGTTACTTTGAATATATCCAGTGTCCTAGAGCCCTGGGTCATTGCTTTGTAAAATGCAAATGCACTGAACCTTGAGAAAGAGCCATGTTCCATCCTGATGCCACCCTTCTCTTGTCTGTGGCAATGTGGGATGGCTCACATTCTCAGGGATATAACTCCTTGGCTTGTCCTTCTTATTTCCCACAGTGGATAGGGAATGAGACCATAGGCCCCTATCGCCACTGAGTTACTACCCTCTGAACTCTGTCTACTTCAAAGTGTTGTGAGTTCAGATGTATACTAAGAGCACATACTGGTGAAATGTAAGTGTGTGATGTGTGAGGGCTCAAGGGCAGATCGCCAAAGCCAAATGCCCTAAGGACATCACAGGTGGGACACTGGCCAGGAGGCTAAAGTCATTCTCCTCCACCTAATTATTTTCACACCTGCTCTAAGGCAGGTCCCAGGTGCCTCCTATCATGAAAACAGATGCTAACATCCAGCCTAGATCCACTCCTACACCAGCTGACATCACCTAAAGCAACAATTTCTCTGCCATGTAGCTGGAGCAGAAGTAGGCATGGCAGGTAGGAGTTGAGGACTAAGGCACTGTGCCCCAAATCATCTTAGTGGCAATTTTTAGGTGAAGTCTATGATTTAAAAAAATGGTCAGAACCACATGAAAACATCTACCCTCTTTTCTATGCTTCGGTGGTGGTGGTGGTGGTGGTGGTGGTGGTTTTTGTTGTTGTTCTTTTTGTTGTTGTTGTTTTGCTTTGTATTGTTTTTCAAGACAGGGTTTCTCTGTAGCCCTGGCTGTCCTGGAACTTACTTTGTAGACCAGGCTGGCCTCGAACTCAGAAATCCACCTGCCTCTGCCTCCAGAGTGCTTGGATTAAAGGCGTGCGCCACCACGCCCGGGTTTGTTGTTGTTCTAAGACCCTCAGCAAGATATTCAATGCTGTCTCTTTGAGTCTACAGAAAGCTGTTCTACAGACTGCTGTCCAAGAGTCAGACTAGCAAGGGGAAAACTGTTAGTTCTCAGCCTTGCTCACTTAACCTCTTTCTACAACCTGGGCCTTTTTTGTACCTGACTGCTCTTCTCAGCCTTCACATGCAAGAGGAGACAGTACCATATGCAGAAGGTGAAGATTGAGCCTTGATCCTTAATAAAAGAACGCAAATCTGTTCAACAGATACAGGTGCACCTGTAAAAGAGTATGTAGGTGAAATCCGATGGCATGTTCTTTAGCACACTCTAGAAATACATCAGTGTGTCACTTAAACCATGTGACTCAGATGCAGATCAAAGCCATCCTTCTTGCTGGAGAGATGTCCTGAGAGGAACATGTCATTAAGGAGTAAGTGTTCTAACCAAAAATACATGCATGCATCTAATAAGGAAAACAATCAAACACATTCACATTGACAAACATTCTGCAAAATACCTCACTCAGACTCTTTAAAAACATCTCTTCATAAGCTTTTCCATTTCATGAGACCCCTTTTATCAATTCTTGATCTTAGAGCCTGAGCCATTGATGTTCTGTTTAGAAACATGCCCCCACCCTATGCCAATAAATTTGAGGCTCTTTCCCACTTCCCCTTCTATTACATTCAGTGTATCTGGTTTTATGTTAAGGTCCTTGATGCACTTGGACTTGTTCTTTGTGCAAGGTGACAAATGTGGATCTATTTTCATTTTTTTTTTACATACCAACTGCCAGTTTGATCAGCACTATTTATTGAAGATGCTTTCTTTTTTCCATTGTATATGTTTGGCTTCTTTGTCAACCATCAAGTGTCATAGTTTATGAATTTATTTCTGGCTCTTCAATTCTATTCCATTGATTGACCTGTCTGTGCTAATACCATGCAGTTTTTATCACTATTGCTCTGTAGTAGAGCTTGAGGTCAAGGATGGTGATTCTCCCAGTGGTTCTTTTATTGCTAAGAATTGTTTTAGCTATCCTGGGTTTTTTGTCTTTCCATTTGAAATTGAGAATTGCTCTTTCAATGTCTTTGAAAATTTGTGTTGGAATTTTGATGGGGACTGTGTTGACTCTGTAGATTGCTTTTGGTAGGCATATCCTATGAGAAGCCAAACAAGCAGCTGACTGAGACAGATGCACATACTTACTCCCAACCAATGCACTGAAGTTGGAGGCCCCTGTGGTTAAATTAGGTAAAGGCTGGAAGAAGCTGAGAAGGAGGGCAACCCCATAGGAAGACCAGCAGTCTCAACTAATCTGGACCCCTGAGATCTCTCAGACACTGAGCTACCAACCAGGCAGCATACACTAGCTGGTTCTGAGTCCCCCGACACATATACCACAGAGGACTGCCTGGTCTGGACTGTCAGAGAAGATGTACCTAACCCTCCAGAGACCTGAGACCCAGGAGGGGGGTAAAGATGGGGGAGACATCCTCTTGAAGACAGGAGGGAGGAGTAATAGGATGAGGAACTGTGGGAGGGTGGACCATGTGCGGGGTAATGACTGGACTGTAAAAAAATAGAATAAAAGTAACGAAGGGGAAAAAAGTCTCTACATGACAAGTCCAACACCAAGGGAACTTAAGGGTTACTTTAGGCTATAGGCAACACAAGAGATGCATGGCAGCTTAACACTATCTGTGAGATTCAAGAAATTCTAGATTTGATGCTATCATCCACAGGGTACAAGAAAAAGAAAGGTGCATCCTTTCTTCCCTGGGTGTGGAGTGGGATTTCACGAAGTCCAGACGTTTTCTGGGTTTTGTTTTGTTTTGTTTTTGTTTTGTTTCGTTTTGTTTTTATAAATGGTGGCCTTGATGTAGACACACAGCTCTTGATTGTCTTTATTCAGTGTTGTCTTGTAGACTTCATCAGTTTGATGAAGAGCAGGGATTAGAAGGGGCCTGAACATCTGAGAGGAGGCACACACCTGCCTACCTTCTATCAGTCTACACAGACACGTGAATGCCAGGACTCATGGACCTTTCCGGAACTTTGATTCAACAAGACATGAGAACACACAAAGAATTCTGATGGTTCTTCAGCTAATGCTTTACTTTCTATTCCAGAGCTGTTACTGGCTCAGCCTGAATCCAGCATGAGGTGATGATTGCAGAGGGGCTGCCAAGACCCTGTCATTTCCCAAAGGTGAACATGCATTCTGCCTCCTCTTGGGAGCTATATTCTCCAGGCCCTCTCCTCCATGGCCTCTATGTGATATTGAGTCCCCGCCCCTCATGTGTTACTACTATTACCACACTGCCACTAAGTTTCAATTTCCCACAGTCTGGAGACAGAGATGAGCTGGGATCTAGCTCCTACAGAGCTGTTTATGTAGCTTGATGGGCTAATAGAACTGCTTCAGGAATTGAAGACAGTGGAGGAGAGGCAGAGTAAGTAAAACCTACTAAAAGGCAGGTAGAAGATGTTAATCTTGAGCTAGCTTGCTCCTGTGCCTTACTATGAGCTGAATCTCCTGCCCAGCTTGGATTGAGTGTATAAAAACAAAAACAAATTAACTTCTGAACCTTAAGTACATTAGGCCTAAGTGAAGAAGGAGGAGGAGGACAAGGAGGACAAGGAGGGGAAGAAAAAACAGGAGAGGGAGGGAGAGCAGAAGAAGAAGCAGGAGGAAGAGAAGAAGAAGAGGAAGGGGAAGGAGAGAAACATCTCACATCTCTATGCAGAAAACTTGCCAGAGCATGTCACAGGAGCAAACCCCAGCAGTGCTGCCTTTTAGATAGTGTTTGACCAACCTATGAGACACTTTCAATTACACTGACCTTTTGTATGAGTGTATATGGCATCAGAACAGTAGTAGCTTCATAGGAGGGTAGAGCTATGGAGTGCAGTCTGGAATGAGGTCAAAACCATTTCCTCATCACTACAGATATCACTGGTTCGTAAATAAGAAAACCCTAAGGGAGAAGAGATAGCCATGAGAAAACTCGGTTTCTAGATAAGCTGAGAATATGGTATATATCTGTATATCATCTAAGGAACTTGGAAGCTGAAGTAGAGGGTTGCTTGGGTCCAGGAATTTGAGGCTAACATGTACAACATATTGAAAAACCTGTTTTTTAGAAAATAAGAAAGGAGGATGTCCAGAAGAAATGGAAATCACTGGAGAGAGGAATCCAGTATCCATGAAGGCAGATCTCAAACACAGGTGCCAATGTGGAGACAGAGCTTTAAGCTGTTGTCCTGGGAAACATAGTTATTGTGAAGAGAAAGCTTTGAGACAGCCCGTAATTAGGAAGAGAAAAAATATGTCAGAGACAGTTGGAACTGTAAACATCCAAGGAGTCTTGGTGCTCAGTTTGCTTCTGCATATCTAATCACATTTAGTTCATCCCACTCTGTGGGCACCAAATCTATCCTGGACTGACTGCAAGCTTCATTAAGAAGCCAAAGGAGTGACCTGGATTCCAGGAGCATAGATAATCTTTTGTCCATATTCCAGATATGAGTCAAGATACAGAGGGATTGGGTTGCCATCCAACAGTTAAAAACTGTGGCCCAGAACTGTTCCTGTCTGAAAGAACATTAGGGACAAAAATGGAGAAGAGCCTGAGTGAAAGGAGGTCCAGGGACAGACCCAAAGTGGGATTCAGCTCAGGGAGAGGCCCCAAGGCCTAACACTGTAACTGATGCTATGGTATGCTTACAAACAGGAGCCTCTCATGACTGCCCTCCGAAAGGCCCAACAAGAGTCAGATGCAGATATTTACGCCCAACCAATGGACAGAAACTGGTGACCCCTGTGGTTGAATCAGGGAAAAGCTGAGCAGGAGGGTGACCCTATCTATAGGAAGACCAGCAGTCTCAACTAACCTAGACTCTTGGGATCTCTCAGACACTGAGCCACCAACTAGGCAGCATACACCCGATGATATGAGGACCCTGACACATATACAGCAGAGGGCTGCAGGGTCTGGATTCAGTCAGAGAAGACACACCTAACCCTCAAGAGACTGGAGGCCCCAGAGAGTGGGGAGGTCTGGTGGGGTAGGGTGGGGGTTTGGGGGCATCCTCTTGGAGCAGGTGCAGGATGAGAAGTGGGATGTGAAAAAGTCAGAGGGTGGACGGGGAGAGGAATAAAGTCTGGACTGTAAAAAAGATTAAAGAATAAAAAACAAAAAACAAAAAGACGCCCACAGGGCACAGAACCCTCAGATGAGAGGGGCAAGAAATCCTCGTGTTTAAGTAGAGTCCATGTTGCTCTGACAACAGAGGGAAGAGGGATTGAAGGCCTGAGTCAGGCTGGCTCTCAGAGGTGCTTTTTCCCTAATTAGTTTGACATTCAGTGACTTTGGACTCAACCTTACAAACCCTTACCTACCTCTACTCAATAGTCTGCCAACATCTACTGGTTCTTCACACCATGTAGGCATATGATAGATCCACACACAGGAGGTCTATGGAAGGAATAAATGGGGTAGAACAGAAAAGGAGCTCTCTTTGTACCTCTCCTGTGGAAGGGGGTAGATACCAACTAAAGTCCTGGTCCACCACTGTTTATACAAATTGTAAAGCCATGCTTCAATTTCACAATTGAGTCTCACTGTTTGCGATGTCAGAAGATGAATCCCAAGCACTCCCTACCCATACCTGCATCTTCAAAAGGATCGTGTCTGTGTTCTGCAATGCTCACTATAGGGCCACGGGATGGAGGGCAGGGGTGACAGCATGCCCATGTGGTCATTGCTAAAGAATGCCCTATCTCATCTGCTCCTCAATTCTCTATCCACAAAATCTTTCAACAGAGCATCTCTAATTCCATACTAAGACCTTTGAGACATGACTTTCTCTTTTTTGGGGGGGGGGGGGGGAGAAGGAGGAGGTAGAATTGACTCTTGAGGATACAGGATTTATTTTATGTCATACAGGACTAGGACAGGAGTAGGGTATCTACACATACAGGATGGCCAGAAATCAGACCACCATACTGTCTACTAACTCTTCCCACCACCCCACCCCACCCCACCCTGTGGGTCGGGACAGGACAGGAACAAGAACCTGTTCTCATTAAAGATGTCTCTTCTATCTACACACGGTTCCCTCACTCTTGTCTGAAAAGTACCAGCTTCTAGAAATGCATTTCGAAACGACTCCCTTTTCAGCTTCTTGCTTTGCAGTTTGTATCCTAGGTTGTATACATTGAGCAATTGGGGATATAGGGAGAAAAGTTGAACTGTAAGAAAAGGAAAGTTCCATGTAACTTAATAACAAAATCGATAACATGCTATCTAAATACATCCTAGTAGGATTTGGGTGTACTAAATGTTTGTGAACAGTATTATTGCCGAAGAAGCTGAGAGAAGGCACAGAACATCAGAGACTCGGAAGAACTGGCATTGAGAGGAGACATCCCTTCACCTCTGGTCTTATCTCCTTGTATAGCAGGGAAGAAGCCACCACTAGGAGAGATAAAGTAGAACAAAAGAGTAATTGCCCGAGTCTGAACAGGTGAGAGGGTGCGCCAGAGAACCTGACAGCTTCTGGAACAGGCAGAAGCACAGAGGCGCTGAGGCAGCACCCTGTGTGGGCCGGGGACAGCCGGCCACCTTCCGGACCAGAGGACAGGTGCCCACCCGGCTGGGGAGGCGGCCTAAGCCACAGCAGCAGCGGTCGCCATCTTGGTCCGGGACCCGCCGAACTTAGGAAATTAGTCTGAACAGGTGAGAGGGTGCGCCAGAGAACCTGACAGCTTCTGGAACAGGCGGAAGCACAGAGGCGCTGAGGCAGCACCCTTTGTGGGCCGGGGACAGCCAGCCACTGTCCGGACCGGAGGACAGGTGCCCGCCCGGCTGGGGAGGCGGCCTAAGCCACAGCAGCAGCGGTCGCCATCTTGGTCCGAGACCCGCCGAACTTAGGAAATTAGTCTGAACAGGTGAGAGGGTGCGCCAGAGAACCTGACAGCTTCTGGAACAGGCAGAAGCACAGAGGCGCTGAGGCAGCACCCTGTGTGGGCCGGGGACAGCCGGCCACCTTCCGGACCGGAGGACAGGTGCCCACCCGGCTGGGGAGGCGGCCTAAGCCACAGCAGCAGCGGTCGCCACCTTGGTCCCGGGACTCCAAGGAACTTAGGAATTTAGTCTGCTTAGGTGAGAGTCTGTACCACCTGGGAACTGCCAAAGCAACACAGTGTCTGAGAAAGGTCCTGTTTTGGGCCTTCTTCTTCGGCCAGGAGGAGGTCCAAATACAAGATATCTGCGCACCTTCCCTGTAAGAGAGCTTGCCAGCAGAGAGTGCTCTGAGCACTGAAACTCAGAGGAGAGAATCTGTCTCCCAGGTCTGCTGATAGACGGTAAAAGAATCACCAGAAGAACAATCTCTAAACAGAGTCAACTATAACTACTAACTCCAGAGATTACCAGATGGCGAAAGGTAAACGGAGGAATCTTACTAACAGGAACCAAGACCACTCACCATCACCAGAACCCAGCACACCCACTTCGCCCAGTCCAGGGAACCCCAACACACCTGAGAACCTAGACCTAGATTTAAAAGCATATCTCATGATGATGGTAGAGGACATCAAGAAGGACTTTAATAAATCACTTAAAGAAATACAGGAGAACACTGCTAAAGAGTTACAAGTCCTTAAAGAAAAACAGGAAAACACAATCAAACAGGTAGAAGTCCTTACAGAAAAAGAGGAAAAAACATACAAACAGGTGATGGAAATGAACAAAACCATACTAGACCTAAAAAGGGAAGTAGACACAATAAAGAAAACTCAAAGCGAGGCAACACTAGAGATAGAAACCCTAGGAAAGAAATCTGGAACCATAGATTTGAGCATCAGCAACAGAATACAAGAGATGGAAGAGAGAATCTCAGGTGCAGAAGATTCCATAGAGAACATCGGCACAACAATCAAAGAAAATGGAAAATGCAAAAAGATCCTAACTCAAAATATCCAGGAAATCCAGGACACAATAAGAAGACCAAACGTACGGATAATAGGAGTGGATGAGAATGAAGATTTTCAACTCAAAGGTCCAGCAAACATCTTCAACAAAATTATTGAAGAAAACTTCCCAAATCTAAAGAATGAGATGCATATGAACATACAAGAAGCCTACAGAACTCCAAATAGACTGGACCAGAAAAGAAATTCCTCCCGACACATAATAATCAGAACATCAAATGCACTAAATAAAGATAGAATACTAAAAGCAGTAAGGGAAAAAGGTCAAGTAACATATAAAGGCAAGCCTATCAGAATTACACCAGATTTTTCACCAGAGACTATGAAAGCCAGAAGAGCCTGGACAGATGTTATACAGACACTAAGAGAACACAAACTGCAGCCCAGGCTACTATACCCAGCCAAACTCTCAATTATCATAGAGGGAGAAACAAAAGTATTCCACGACAAAACCAAATTCACGCATTATCTCTCCACGAATCCAGCCCTTCAAAGGATAATAACAGAAAAAAACCAATACAAGAACGGGAACAACGCCCTAGAAAAAACAAGAAGGTAATCCCTCAACAAACCTAAAAGAAGACAGCCACAAGAACAGAATGCCACCTTTAACAACTAAAATAACAGGAAGCAACAATTACTTTTCCTTAATATCTCTTAACATCAATGGTCTCAACTTGCCAATAAAAAGACATAGACTAACAAACTGGCTACACAAACAAGACCCAACATTTTGCTGCTTACAGGAAACTCATCTCAGAGAAAAAGATAGACACTACCTCAGAATGAAAGGCTGGAAAACAATTTTCCAAGCAAATGGTATGAAGAAACAAGCAGGAGTAGCCATCCTAATATCTGATAAGATTGACTTCCAACCCAAAGTCATCAAAAAAGACAAGGAGGGACACTTCATTCTCATCAAAGGTAAAATCCTCCAAGAGGAACTCTCAATTCTGAATATCTATGCTCCAAATACAAGAGCAGCCACATTCACTAAAGAAACTTTAGTAAAGCTCAAAGCACACATTGCGCCTCACACAATAATAGTAGGAGACTTCAACACACCACTTTCACCAATGGACAGATCATGGAAACAGAAACTAAACAGGGACACACTGAAACTAACAGAAGTGATGAAACAAATGGATCTGACAGATATCTACAGAACATTTTATCCTAAAACAAAAGGATATACCTTCTTCTCAGCACCTCATGGTACCTTCTCCAAAATTGACCACATAATAGGTCACAAATCAGGCCTCAACAGATTCAAAAATATTGAAATTGTCCCATGTATCCTATCAGATCACCATGCACTAAGGCTGATCTTCAATAACAAAATAAATAACAGAAAGCCAACATTCACATGGAAACTGAACAACACTCTTCTCAATGATACCTTGGTCAAGGAAGGAATAAAGAAAGAAATTAAAGACTTTTTAGAGTTTAATGAAAATGAAGCCACAACGTACCCAAACCTTTGGGACACAATGAAAGCATTTCTAAGAGGGAAACTCATAGCTATGAGTGCCTTCAAGAAAAAACGGGAGAGAGCACATACTAGCAGCTTGACAACACATCTAAAAGCTCTAGAAAAAAAGGAAGCAAATTCACCCAAGAGGAGTAGACGGCAGGAAATAATCAAACTCAGGGGTGAAATCAACCAAGTGGAAACAAGAAGAACTATTCAAAGAATTAACCAAACGAGGAGTTGGTTCTTTGAGAAAATCAACAAGATAGATAAACCCTTAGCTAGACTCACTAAAGGGCACAGGGACAAAATCCTAATTAACAAAATCAGAACTGAAAAGGGAGACATAACAACAGATCCTGAAGAAATCCAAAACACCATCAGATCCTTCTACAAAAGGCTATACTCAACAAAACTGGAAAACCTGGACGAAATGGACAAATTTCTGGACAGATACCAGGTACCAAAGTTGAATCAGGATCAAGTTGACCTTCTAAACAGTCCCATATCCCCTAAAGAAATAGAAGCAGTTATTAATAGTCTCCCAGCCAAAAAAAGCCCAGGACCAGACGGGTTTAGTGCAGAGTTCTATCAGACCTTCAAAGAAGATCTAACTCCAGTTCTGCACAAACTTTTTCACAAGATAGAAGTAGAAGGTATTCTACCCAACTCATTTTATGAAGCCACTATTACTCTGATACCTAAACCACAGAAAGATCCAACAAAGATAGAGAACTTCAGACCAATTTCTCTTATGAACATCGATGCAAAAATTCTTAATAAAATTCTCGCTAACCGAATCCAAGAACACATTAAAGCAATCATCCATCCTGACCAAGTAGGTTTTATTCCAGGGATGCAGGGATGGTTTAATATACGAAAATCCATCAATGTAATCCATTATATAAACAAACTCAAAGACAAAAACCACATGATCATCTCGTTAGATGCAGAAAAAGCATTTGACAAGATCCAACACCCATTCATGATAAAAGTTCTGGAAAGATCAGGAATTCAAGGCCAATACCTAAACATGATAAAAGCAATCTACAGCAAACCAGTAGCCAACATCAAAGTAAATGGAGAGAAGCTGGAAGCAATCCCACTAAAATCAGGGACTAGACAAGGCTGCCCACTTTCTCCCTACCTTTTCAACATAGTACTTGAAGTATTAGCCAGAGCAATTCGACAACAAAAGGAGATCAAGGGGATACAAATTGGAAAAGAGGAAGTCAAAATATCACTTTTTGCAGATGATATGATAGTATATATAAGTGACCCTAAAAATTCCAACAGAGAACTCCTAAACCTGATAAACAGCTTCGGTGAAGTAGCTGGATATAAAATTAACTCAAACAAGTCAATGGCCTTTCTCTACACAAAGAATAAACAGGCTGAGAAAGAAATTAGGGAAACAACACCCTTCTCAATAGCCACAAATAATATAAAATATCTCGGCGTGACTCTAACGAAGGAAGTGAAAGATCTGTATGATAAAAACTTCAAGTCCCTGAAGAAAGAAATTAAAGAAGATCTCAGAAGATGGAAAGATCTCCCATGCTCATGGATTGGCAGGACCAACATTGTAAAAATGGCTATCTTGCCAAAAGCAATCTACAGATTCAATGCAATCCCCATTAAAATTCCAACTCAATTCTTCAACGAATTAGAAGGAGCAATTTGCAAATTCATCTGGAATAACAAAAAACCGAGGATAGCAAAAACTCTTCTCAAGGATAAAAGAACCTCTGGTGGAATCACCATGCCTGACCTAAAGATTTACTACAGAGCAATTGTGATAAAAACTGCATGGTACTGGTATAGAGACAGACAAGTGGACCAATGGAATAGAATTGAAGACCCAGAAATGAACCCACACACCTATGGTCACTTGATCTTCGACAAGGGAGCCAAAACCATCCAGTGGAAGAAAGACAGCATTTTCAACAATTGGTGCTGGCACAACTGGTTGTTATCATGTAGAAGAATGCGAATCGATCCATACTTATCTCCTTGTACTAAGGTCAAATCTAAGTGGATCAAGGAACTTCACATAAAACCAGAGACACTGAAACTTATAGAGGAGAAAGTGGGGAAAAGCCTTGAAGATATGGGCACAGGGGAAAAATTCCTGAACAGAACAGCAATGGCTTGTGCTGTAAGATCGAGAATTGACAAATGGGACCTAATGAAACTCCAAAGTTTCTGCAAGGCAAAAGACACTGTCTATAAGACAAAAAGACCACCAACAGACTGGGAAAGGATCTTTACCTATCCTAAATCAGATAGGGGACTAATATCCAACATATATAAAGAACTCAAGAAGGTGGACCTCAGAAAATCAAATAACCCCCTTAAAAAATGGGGCTCAGAACTGAACAAAGAATTCTCACCTGAGGAATACCGAATGGCAGAGAAGCACCTGAAAAAATGTTCAACATCCTTAATCATCAGGGAAATGCAAATCAAAACAACCCTGAGATTCCACCTCACACCAGTGAGAATGGCTAAGATCAAAAATTCAGGTGACAGCAGATGCTGGCGAGGATGTGGAGAAAGAGGAACACTCCTCCATTGTTGGTGGGATTGCAGGCTTGTACAACCACTCTGGAAATCAGTCTGGCGGTTCCTCAGAAAATTGGACATAGTACTACCGGAGGATCCAGCAATACCTCTCCTGGGCATATATCCAGAAGAAGCCCCAACTGGTAAGAAGGACACATGCTCCACTATGTTCATAGCAGCCTTATTTATAATAGCCAGAAACTGGAAAGAACCCAGATGCCCCTCAACAGAGGAATGGATACAGAAAATGTGGTACATCTACACAATGGAGTACTACTCAGCTATTAAAAAGAATGAATTTATGAAATTCCTAGCCAAATGGATGGACCTGGAGAGCATCATCCTGAGTGAGGTAACACAATCACAAAGGAACTCACACAATATGTACTCACTGATAAGTGGATACTAGCCCAAAACCTAGGATACCCACGATATAAGATACAATTTCCTAAACACATGAAACTCAAGAAAAATGAAGACTGAAGTGTGGACACTATGCCCCTCCTTAGAAGTGGGAACAAAACACCCATGGAAGGAGTTACAGAAACAAAGTATGGAGCTGAGATGAAAGGATGGACCATGTAGAGACTGCCATATCCAGGGATCCACCCCATAATCAGCTTCCAAATGCTGACACCATTGCATACACTAGCAAGATTTTACTGAAAGGACCCAGATGTAGCTGTCTCTTGTGAGACTATGCCGGGGCCTAGCAAACACAGAAGTGGATGCTCACAGTCAGCTAATGGATGGATCACAGGGCTCCCAATGGAGGAGCTAGAGAAAGTACCCAAGGAGCTAAAGGGATCTTCAACCCTATAGGTGGAACAACATTATGAACTAACCAGTACCCCTGAGCTCTTGACTCTAGCTGCATATGTATCAAAAGATGGCCTAGTCGGCCATCACTGGAAAGAGAGGCCCATTGGACACGCAGACTTTGTGTGCCCCGGTACAGGGGAACGCCAGGGCCAAAGGAGGGGAGTGGGTGGGTAGGGGAGTGGGAGTGGGTGGGTAAGGGGGACTTTTGGTATAGCATTGGAAATGTAAATGAGCTAAATACCTAATAAAAAATGGAAAAAAAAAAAAAAAAAAAAAAAAAAAAAAAAAAAAGAGTAATTGCCCAGAAAGCACGATGTGTCTTTCCCATTCCCAGAGAGCCTGCATCTCAGGAAGGGCCTCCCTCCTGCAAGAACTTGATGACCCTCTGTCTCCAAGTCCTGGGCATTCCTGGGGAAGAGGAAAAGTGCAATGAATGAAAAAACAGAGCAAGGAAGGACAGTCGGTTTTGGTCACATGGTCTGGGAAAGATGTTGTATTGGCATAATCTTAACTTTGTCATTTATAAAATATATACAGCCAGATGCTCAGCACAACCCAGGTTTATTCCTTGCACACATTGTCTTATGGGTTTGATGGCTCTTTTTATAATGCATATATGTGGGTGAGTGTTCACATGTGTGGGCATATGGCTACATTTGCACTTGGATGTCAGATGCCATCCTCAGTAACTCTGTCCACCTTCTTTAAGACAGGGTGTCTCAATTAGTCATCAGTTAGGTCTGGCCCGTGAGTCCCAGGGACCTTACCATCCCTCCCAGGCACTGAAATGCCAAGTTTGATCTATGTACCTGGCTTTTTACATGGTGCTAAGGATTGAACTCGGGTCTTCAATATGAGAAGCAGTAATTTTACCCACTAAACTGTCCATCCTTATCTTCTCTAACAGCAAATGATCACCCCAACTTAAAAACTCTGGAGAGATTCACACCTGAGTCCTCATCAGGGCACCAGTCCCAGCATTTTCTCCAGAATGACTACAGGCCTTGAGCCATGTCACACTGCCTCTAAAAGCTAATGTAGAGCCCCAAAGATTGAGCACCTCACCTCCACAGGATTCTAGAACATAGCAGTTCTCACAATCTACAGTAGCTCAATATGAGTAGAGGTGGGAGGTGTTTCCCCAAGGCTTCTCATTCCATATGTGCTTGCACAGGTTTTCCATTGAGAGATCACGTCCCCAACTTGACACACACACTTGATTCACTGTGTTCCCGTCAAAGCAGCCAATGTGGAAAGTATTACGACAGCCAGGCAGCCACCTCTGATTAGAAGCAGCTTTGGCTTCAGATGGGATCTATGTTACCAGAACACTGGGCGTCTTCAGGGGCTTACCTAACTTTTTGATTCTTTCTTCTGCTCTTCTCAATCATGTTTCTAGCTTTGTGGGTTGAGTTGTAAAGTTGTGCTCCCCAGAGTGTCCTGTGGTATTTCCATCGAAAAGTAGTGGTAAAATACATGTGACATGCTCACAAAATAGATGTGGTATGGTAGAAGAAGAAGGGACTACTTGGTAGGGATGGGACCAGCAAAAGTGGGAAGTTGTCATGAGGTAGATTAAAGTAAGAACAAGTTACAATGATGTACTTGTATAAAAATGTCACAGTGAAACCCATGATTTTGTATGTTAATTGCAAATAATATTTTTAACATAAAAACAGAAGGCCTGGCTCTAGGGATAGAGCTCTTCCTATGAGTAAAGTCCAGAGTCCAGATTCTCAGCATCCACATAGAAAGCTGGACAGATGTGTTAGTTCCCTGGCACAAGCTAACTAACTAGACTGGGTGAGTTGGAGAGTTCTAAATCCAGCAAGAGACCTTATGTGTTCACTTGAATGAGAATGGTCCGTAGAGGTTCATATAATGAACGCTTGCTCTCCAGTTGGTGGAACTGTTTGGAAAGGATTAGGGGGTATGGCCTTGTTGGAGGGAGTGTGTTACTGGGAATGGGCTTTGAGGTTTCAAGTACTCAATTCCCAGTTAGATCTTTTATTCTACCTCATGCTTGTGGATCAGATGTAAGCTCTCCTCTACTGCTCCGGCATTTTGCCTGCCTGATGCCATGCTCTCTGCCATGCCATTAATCACATTCTTCTATAAGTGGTCTTGGCCATTGCATGTGCGTGTGTGGTAGCAAGAGAAAGGTAAGTATCCACCCTGCTGCCTAGGTAAGAAGAGCAGAGCATGATAGAGGAAGATGCCCAGTGTTAACCTCCAGCACATGAACTGAAGCACATGTCATCTGCCCACATGCACATCAATACATATACATACAATAACAAAATGAGAAGATTGCCAGTTCCTGGAAACTGTTCAGAGTAGAAAGTAAGCTTTTCAGTACAGAACTTTGAATGTTTTATTCTTAAGTTCTGGCCAGTTACCTGAGAGGTGGAAATGCCTTCAAGTAAAACAGAAAACCCATCCTAGGTCCTGAGAAGCTGAGCCAATATCTGATTGCCTTGTTGTCTGGGGTTTGGGGTCTGTAACACAGTGTTCCTGGTTATGGAGCTGTGCCCTCCCAGAGGTTCCTTTGTGCTCTCATCTAAACCACAACCTGGTATTGAACTGAAAAGTAGCCAGGTTCCCACCTGTGGTCCTACAGTTCATTTGTGGTGTGAAAGTGCTCAGCCAAGGGAGCTTGTTGACCTAGAGTACAGCTCTCTTCTATCTGCCAGCTCTGGTCTCTGGGACCAGGTCTGCATCAGTCTAAACAATGAAACATCTTTTTGTGATCTGTCACCTTATAAGACACCTTTTGTTCCCAAGTCCCTGACAGAATGTTCTGCCAGTCCCTTCAGCATCCCTGACTTCTCCAGGACCCGCTGGCTCTGTAGCTCTCAGGCTGCTTCACTGTAGCTCAAGGGGAAGAAAAAAAAATGACAGATTTGGTATGTCACCTAATGCCACATCCCTCCATGTCCTTGATCTCCTCCTCTTACCCTCAGCTTCTTCATTAAGATGCTTTGCCATGTATGTTAAGCACACATGAAGACAATAAGTGACTTCAGGTGATGATGGGGACTCAGAAATACACTGAGTAGGAGATATAGGGTGACAAGTAGCAGGAGAAAGGTGCCATTTCAAAGGCTTGCAGCAATCGTGGAGTGCTTATTGGTCCCAAAAGAGTGAGGTTTCAGAAGAACAGGGAACCTATGGCTAGCCCAGGTTTCTTACCACCCATGCTTTCACTCCAAGCTCACCTTGAAAACTACCAGCCTGCAGTCACACTAAAAAATATTAAAATATTATCCCTGATTTCACAGGAAGTGCCTGCCAATACCACAATTCCTTCAAAATCTGACTCCCAGAGGACTGAGGTTACTTGGCCCTATTTGTAAAGCTCCCTTTGGACTTAACTAAAACTGAAACTTCTGTTTAAAAGGAAAAGGGGATAACATTTGAAATGTAAATAAAGAACATATCTAACAAAAAAGTTTTTTTAAAAAGGCATACGAGTTATTGTCAGGGGCTGTCACAGAGTGAGAGAAAGGAAAGCAAGAGGCTAATGAACAAGGAGAGTCTTCCTTTTGTTTTAGACAACTTAACAGGGTCATAATAATTTAAATATTATACAACTAACCTTTGGTGTGTATTAATCAAAATGGCTTTTCCTGTATTTGTAGAATTGTGCATCCAATGACTGGAGAAATGGAGCCAAGTTTGGTTCTTAGGACCATGTCTAGTAGCTCACAACTACCTGTATTGAGTTCCATGGTATCCAATGCCTCTGACCTCTGCAGGCACCTGCACATACATGTACACACACACACACACACACACACACACAAACACACACAAACACACACATACACACACACATACACATAACTTTCTTTAAGAAAAGGATTGTGAATCTATTGCCATAATTTTAGATATTTTTAATTATTCTAAGCATATGTCCTATGCCTTTTGGTCATAACTTTTTACCCTCTTCTACCACAACCATTAAGATACTTTCTTCTGTGGGAATAGAATAGTCATAGAGGCAGATAGAGAGAGAAATGGGTGGGAGTGGGGATTGGGGAGGGCAATTAGGGTGGGGTGTTCAGGATCAGATGTGAGGAAGGATTGGAAAGATGGCCAGACAGCCATGAGAGTGAATGGAAATCTGCAACTGACAGGGGTAGGGAGGTGGCAAGGCATCTCCAAGAGGAGACAGAGACCTGGGATAAGGGAAGCAGCCAAGATCCAATGGGGGTGGCCTTAGCTGTAACAAACAATACTAGAGATATGGAACCTGAAGAGGCCACCTACTGTAGCTAGACAGGAACCTCATTGGAGTGATAGGGACACCATCTCATCCACAAAACCTTTTATGCAGACTCATCCTGTTAACAAGAAATGCAGGTACAGGATGGAGCAGAGACTGAGAGAAGCAATGACCGGTCCAACTTGAGACCCACACAACAACTTGAGACAAGTAACAATCTCTGACACTATAAATGATACTGTTATACTTGCAGACTGGAGTCTAGCATGGCTGTCCTCTGTGAGGCTCCACTCAGCAGCTAACAGACAGATGCAGACACCCACAGCCAAACATTGCATGGAGCTTGGGGACTCTGATAGAAGAATCGGGGTAAGGACTGTGGGCCTGGAAAAAGACAGGAACTCCCCAGAAGACCAACAGTCAACTAACCTGGATTCTTGGGAGATCACAGAAACTGAACCACCAACCAAAAAATGGGCTGGACCTAGGCCCCCTGCACATATGTAAGAGATGTGCAGCTTGGTCTTCATGTGGGTCCCAAAACAACTGGAGTGGGGGCTATTCCAAAAGTTGTTGCCTGTATGTGGAATATGTTCTTGTAGTTGGGCTACCTTGTCTGGCCTCAGTGGGAGAGGATGTACCTAGCCCCACAGAGACTTGATGTGCCAGGTTGTGGGGATAGCTAGGGGTCCCCCACCTGCTCAGGGGAGGAGGGGAGGAGTAAGAATTGTGGGAGGGGTGACCTAGAATGAGCAGGATGTAAAGTGAATAAGCTAAAAAATCTACCTCTATAGATTTGTACTTTTTGGACATTTTGCATAAATGGGATCATGCAACATATGGCCCTTTCTGAATAGTTTCTTATACTCAAAATATGATGTCTTCCAGTTTACCTATGGCATACAAAAAATCAACATTACTTTTCTTGGTATTGCTAAATAGCATCCACTGTGTGGATATGCAACATTTAACTTATCCAATCATGGTTTGTGAGTATGTAAGTAGTCTCTACTTTTTAGCTCTAATGAATAATGCTACAAGGTTTCCTCTTAGGTAAAGAAGGTGCTCTGTCATTGGATGGTAGTGATGGTTAACCAGGTTTGTGAGTATCCTGCAGACTACTGTTTCATAAATTTTATGGATTTGTATCATCTCTCCAAAAAAAGCTACACTCCTACTCTGTGGCTTTTGTATTTGCTGTTTCTCTTCAGAAAATCCCCATCCTCAAATCTTACTAGTTCCCATCACGTCTATCCTCACTCACTTTCTGAATGTGTATCTTCCTTGCCACATAAATGATGTGAATTTAAATATCATATACATGCATATGTTTTTATTACCCATGTTTCTTTCATTAAAGCATATGCTACCTCAAAGCAGAGAATACTCCCCCAGAATGCTTACTACATTTTCCATGTCATCAGCAATGTCTCATGTAAGTTATGTCTATTAAACAGTGATATTTGAAGGCATCTCAGGTAGACAGGGGATGGCGTGTTAATAGCGATTGGAAATATAAGATTAGGTACCAGATCTTGGTCATTGACAAAGACCTGCAAGTATTTTCTATGTGTTCTCAGAGGCTTAAAGGGGTTAGAATTATGACTATGGATAATCTCTCTCTTAAAGCATGTGCGAGAGCAAGATGGGTAGGCTTCATTGGACTCCTGATAAATCCTCAGTTGTCTAGGCTGTACAGGCACTGCCTATGAGGATTGGGTGTGGCACTGGATGTGTCAGTTCTCATTTTGCTTCTGTGAACCTAGAATCCTACTAGCATTTCTCAACCAATGTTGTTCACCTATACCAGAAAACAAGAAAAATGACTTGAGTCATCATTTCCCCACTCTTCTAAGGATGGTCCATAATTAGTAAGACTCTAAACATATGGGAAAGATATTAGTCCATTGTGCTGTAGAATATAGGCTGCTAGACTCTCAGTCAACAAGAGGAGGAGCAATGATTGAGGCCCATTATGTAGCCAGCAGAGTGTTAGGGAGGATGGAAGGTCTAGAAACACAGACACTTTAAAAGTTTACAGTCTCAATGAGGTGGTTCTACTTTTGTACATGTTACTGAAAAAAAAAAAAAAAGCTAACTTGTACTCTGCATGAATGCCTCCTGGATGACGGAGGTGCCTGGTGGAACCAAGAACATTAGGCTTATATCTTAAGTATGATGTAGCTAGAGGCCTGCTCAGCCGCCATCCTGCCTCTAGTTACCACGGGTTTGAAGCGAAGAGAGAAATAAACACTGTGTGCGAAGGCATGTTGAAAGAACAGCAATCAAAACCTTCTGAAGATCATGACTAAGAAATTTTGGAAAATGTGAAGGTGGGTTATATGTCAATGGGGGATTAAGATAATTCTTCACAGAAGACATGGGGTCCACTGTGCCTTTGAAGGAAGATGCAATCAGTGCCCAGCTGCAGATGGTTTCCGTGTGTTTATTTGTCAACAGCCTAATGAAATAAGGCAAAAGCAGACCTAGAACTGCCAACTTGGGGTGCTAAGCTTGAGGAAGCTGGGTTTTATTTCTTTCCATCCTGTCCTTGGTTCTATGCAACACATGTGCACACAAGTGCTCTCTCCCTCTCTCTCTCTCTCTCTCTCTCTCTCTCTCTCTCTCTCTCTCTCTGTCTCTCTGTCTCTCTCTCTCTCTCTCTCTCTCTCTCACACACACACACACACACACACACACACACACACACACACACACAAACACACTTGTCTTCTCTCCCTTACTTTTCTCCTTTTTCTTCTATGTGAAAAGAATCAGAGCCAAACTCCCTGTTACTACAAGAATTGTTGGAAAGAAGTTTCAAAGAACAAAAACAACTGACTGGAGAAATGTCTCAGAGGTTAAGAGTGCTTTCTGCTCTTCCAGAGGACCCAAGTTCAGTTCCCAGCACCCATGACAGCCAGCCCTTGTGGGTCATTACCTCTTTGGGATTTAATGACCCTTTCACAGGAGTTGCATATAAGATATCTACATTATAATTCATAAGTGAAGTAAAACTATAGTTATGAAGTAGCAACAAAAATTATTTTGTTGTGGGGTCACCACAACATGAGGAACTGTATTAAAGGGTCACAGCATTAGGAAGGTTGAGAGCCACTGAGCTAATAGATGATAAGAATATATCTGAGAAAGTGATGTGTGGGTTGGAGAAATGGCTTAGTAAAGTGTTTGCTGAGTTCAGATGCTCTGGCTCCCATGTGATTAAAAGCTGCATATGACAGCCTGTGCCTGTGACCTCAGCTCTGAGAGGCAGCAATTAAGGATCCCTGAAGCTTGCTAATCAGCCAGTCTAACCCAATCAGTGAGACTCCAAATTCAGTGAGAGACCCCATCTCAAAAGCTAAGGTGGACAGCCATAGGAGAAGAAACAGGACATCAATCCCTAACCTCCATGTGCATTAACAAACACACACACACACACACACACACACACACACACACACACACACACACACACACACACACACTGTGATAGACAAGAACACAAAGGGTGCACCAGGAAAGAAGTGTAAAATTTAGCCTTCTGGAGGGCAGAACACCGGAGGGGAGTGTTTAAAGTTCAACGGAGATTCCAGAGAGAGGATCATCAGTCAAATGTTTCTGAGCATTGTGAATTTTCCAATTCCATGTGGAACCTGATCATAAACAGTTATAAGTATATAAAGCCCTCAAGATCACCCCAGATAGCAACAGTTACTGCTAGACTTTCGATACTCACAGCCACAGTAGTTTGCTATAGTTTGCAAAGGGGCTGCTGTTGCTAGCAAGCTCCAGACTCTGCACTAGCCAATGATAGGGAAATGATCTACTCCACATCACACGGGGCTTGTGTGTTTTCCCTCATCCTTTGCTCTGTGAATGTCAGCTATTGTTCAATTTAGAAAAGGCTCAGATGGGTTTCTAGGGGCCTTTCAGCAGCCCATACACTTGTCCACACCTATCCTTAAGCCTCTTCTCTTTCCCCTCTTGGGTGCTGAAAGCCTTTGCTCACACCATGCCTCTTTACCAAGGAAATCTCCCTCCTGGTTTCTAAAAGAGAGGATGACAAGGCTGACATCTGGAAAGCTGAGCTTTTTCAAACAGGAGTCAGGAAGGTTTGGAAGATGCCACAATGATGGGAGGACAATGAACTGTCCCACATATGCAGTCCATCTGTTTTTCTGGCATGAGTTGGAGCTTTCTTCACTGCTCCATAAGAATTTTACAACTCACTTATCTCCAGGTCTGTGCTGTCAGTTACCAAAATCCCCAGATTTCCCTCTCTTGCTTCAGTTCAGTTACACATGAGAGAGAGATGTAGGCTGGGAGTATGATCATCTCTGACTCCTCTCTAAGCTGCAGTAGGCCTCAGTCTCCAGACATTTGACCTCAGCACAGGTACCTGGTCGTTCCTTCCGTCACTGAGCCTAGACAGAGAACCAGTGAATAGTGTATTGTATGAAAGACGGAGCAGTGTGGATGGATTCCCAAGGAGTCCAAATACCTAAGGCAAGGAAAGAGGACCCCACAAGGGAGAGTGGATGTGTCCAGATGGCTTGAGATAAATGAGAGAAGTGACAGGCCATAAAGCAGTGATTCCAAAAAGGAGCAATGGTATAGCTGTTACATACCACAGTCAACAAGACCTGTGGCATAGGAGCTAGATCTGTGGGACTCAGGAATCAGGCGCCTGTGCAGGAACTCAGCAAGATTAGTTCTCATGAAGGGGTATGAGTGCCAACCAGATGTCAGTGATCCAAAGACAGCACGATGGTGGCAGTGATTACATGGAAAGTATGCAATGCCACCGAAATGTATACGGTGCCAGCACCTCAGAGACCCTGTGCAGTGAAGATTGTGCATGAGCACACAAGAAGCAGCTGATCAGACCTTGGTCAATAGAGTGAAGGCAAAGTGGTCAGAAAGGACAACGTTAAACTCAGCTCTCTGCTGTCCTTCCAGTCCTCTAGAGCAAATGCAATTTCAGAAGGAATTCGTCTCTGAATTGATCATGAATATTTTCTTAGTTAGGTTTTCCACTGCTGTGAAGAGACACCATGACCAAGGCAACTTTTTTTGCATATGTAATTTTTAAATTTTTTTTCAATTTTTATTAGATATTTTCTTCATTTATATTTCAAATGCTATCCCAAAAGTCCCCTATACCCTCCCCCCACCCTGCTCCCCTACCCACACACTCCCACTTCTTAGCCCTGGCATTCACCTATACTGGGGCATATAAAGTTTGCAAGACCAAGGGGCCTCTCAGGTGACATCCTCTTTTTTTAAACAGAATCTCTCATTGGCCTGGAACTCAGCAATTAGGTTAGATTGGCCCAAGGAATCCTTTTGTCTGACCAGTATTTGTATCTAAGTTCAGAGGATCAGACTCAGGATATCATGCTTGAGAGCACTTTACACCTTTCATTTTATTGGCATGTATTTCTTGCACACAGCAATAGGATTCATAAAGGCATCTTCATTCATGCCTCTTGTGTACTTTAACCATATTCACCCTCTAACTTCTCTTTGCTCTCCTTCCTCCCCCTCCCACTATCTCCACTGATTTCCACAGACAATCTCACTTCTATCATGTTCTATACACATATGTAATTTTATGTATCACTCTGATGTTGGAACCCACAAACAAGAGAAAACATGCAACGCATGCTTTTCTGAGTCTGGCTGATTTCTCTTTAGATGATGATGTCCAGTTGCATCCATTTCCCTGGACATGAGATACTCTTCTTTGTAGACAGTTTTTTAGCCAAAAAGAATTTCTGCAATAACCAATAAGGATGTTCCCATATCATGTGGCCAAAAATTAAAGCAAGAGTACCTGAAGTTGCATTCTCAGGTATCTTTGTAAAGGTAAGACAGCTGAGCTCATCTTACTGTGATTTAAAAAATAAAATAAAACACAGAAGCAGCTTTCTTCAATTTCAAGTGTTGTGAGATGAAATGAAAGGATGGGGGAAACATTTTTCACAATTTATCCAATCCAGCTGGGTCCAAGTGGCAGAGACAAGCACAGTGTCATGGTTAGAGACCAAGACTATGACGTGAGAATGATGAACTCCTGCGACTGCACGGGGTTCTGATGAGGACTATCCACTTACAGCACTGGATGATGACAAATGCCCAAGTACCACACAGTATTTTTTATCTGAAACAATTGCTACATCTATGCTTTGTGTGGTTGGGTATTATTATTGGAAGCCCTGCAAGAAACTCTAATCTTCAGAGACTTTCAGCTTGATCTTAGAGAACAAAGCAGCGTGAGTATCGTTTATCCTTGGAGCTGTGGACAGAGGAGTCAAGAGTATCTGAAAAGCAAGCAAGTGTTTTTCGTGTTTGCCCAGATTTCAACTCAAAGGAACTTTGTATTTATTGGCATAACCCAAAAAGCAATATGGTACTTTGGGAGAGGAAATAAAGCACAAAAAGATTTACGTTGTAGAGTAAGGGAAAGGAAAATGGAACCTACCCAAACATTTCAGTTGAGATGAAAACCCCTCCTGGCTATTTGAATAAATTGCTCTTTAAGTAATTAAAACTCTAACCTATGCTCTTTAGTAAATTCTGGTAATTTCTCCATACTTGGTTTCAAGTATTTTCTGGTTGGCATTTTTCCAAAGAGTACACCTGTGCGTTAGTTGAACAATGTCTTACTGAAAGATGAAATTAACTAATTTTGTTTGATTTGGATCTTGGTTAAAATTCTGAAGTTAGATAATTATGTGCAGAATCGCATAAAGAGTACTGGCTTAAATGATTCTACCAGGAACTGTAACAGGATTTCCATTGAGCTGACAGAACATTAGAATACACTTAGCTAATGAAAATGATTCATCTCTGCTTTTCTATCAAGCACAGTGTGGGGGGAGGGGAGGAGCGCTGTTATTTTATGTAAAGACTTGTATTTATTTGAATTTTCCTCTTTCATGCTGTGTCTTCTTTAAAATTTTTTTTGCTTTCTGTTTCTGAACTTTAAAAAGTCCTTGATCTATTTTAATTATGAAAACCCTGTAAAACATTGTTTTGACTTTAAATTATTGGTCTTTAATGCCTTTGATCCCCTTTCCCCTGTAAAACAAAAGCCTAATGATTCTTATTAACTGAGAGAAATAAAGTTTTTCACAATAACAATTTTCATTTTATGAGGACAACTTAAGGCTTTGCATTTGCCCATTAATTATATGGGAAGTCTCAAATGTAAAACAACAAGATTTGTTTCCTATTTTATTTCCATTGTGATTATGTTTCCGTATAGAATTCATACTACCACTTTCCTTTTACCCCCTCAAAAGGTCTATTCAGTAAGAGCCTAAAGTCAGTCACTGTCATGGCACAGTGTCTAAACTGCCATGATTTCCACGATGGCCTCCAAGGAGCTCCCCATCTTGCTGCCACATGTGTAAAATGTCTTAGTTATTCAACATGTGGGATTCAACCTAGCTTTGATGGAAAGGAACAGTACTGGCTTCCTTGGTTGTGGTTGGTGGAGCTCCAAACAATGACCTAGTCCAAGAATGAGAGAGGAATCTTTTTATGAAAGGAACCTTTGCATTGCATTCAGTATACATCCTTGGTTGCTTCTCAAACATTTTGCAAACTGCCGCAGGGAAACAAGTGGATGTTTGTGATTATTTAAAAGCTTATTAAATGCAACGATTAAGAAAACTAGAGAAACATACAAATTAGGATAGGTAAAGTACAAATTTGGATATTGTATAATAAACAGACAACGTAGGCCTTATGTGTGCTTAGAATAGGTAGGAATGTACTTGAGAGCCAAGAAAGCATGAACTCTACGTGGGACATGAGATATATCTCAAGTTCAAGATCAGTAAATACCATCTTCAATGGTATTTAAACTCACCTTGCCTTAACTCATTCATTGGTTTGAAGTGGTCGGGCATGACAGGTGGGGAGACTGGCTCTCACTGTGTAATGCATACTGCCCTGGTGCTATCACCCTCCCATTTATCTTTCTGAAAGCTGAGATTAGAGCATGCACTACCATACCCAGTTTAAAGTGCTTTTACTTTGACAATAATACGCACAGATCATTGCAACACTAAGGACACCCATGCACTGTTGTGGATAGCCCTGAGGTTGCTTGTATTTTGACGCTTATTCTGCTTTCCTGGAAGGGGTTGCAAACGCGGAATGAGTCACATACTCACATACGGTGAACCAATCCGGTGATGAATAAAGGAGCCAATCACTGGGCAAGTAGGAGGGACTACCAGATTGGATAGGGGAACAGAGGAAGCAGGAGAGAGAGAGGGTCCCTTTTGGATGGGGATAGTGTGAGGACAAGATGTAATTACCAGTGTCTCCCAGTTTCAATGGCAGATCCGTCAGGATTCGCCATCGGAGGGTTTAGATTTAATAAGACTTACAAGTTAGGATTTTAGTTGTTGTGCCCAGCGATTGAGTCACCATTGTTTCTGAACTAAGTTTGTGTTGCATTTTCCTTTACTTGGTGGCCCATCTGTGTTCAAGAGAGAAAGGTACAGCAACAAAGCATGGGTTTGCCAGATGGGCACCACAAAGGCCGTGGGGGTTTTGAAACATGGGGCTGACGTGGTAGCCACCGGCCAGTAGGAACGTAGCGAGCTGGGTGGGAGAGATTTTGGAGCACTGAGTCAGAGTCTCCATGAGATAAAAACAGGTTGGCCATTGCCCGCCAGTGCATGGCCGGCCAGGCTGCCGGGGCAGAGTTGCTGGCACAATCACAGGAGCGTGCCAATTCTTTTTTTATATATTTCCTGCAACAATGCACCAAAGAACTGATACCAAAAAACAAACAACAACAACAACAACAACAACAACAAAAGAGGTAGCTCTAAAAGTCATACATCCGTCTAGTTTATAAAACTTTAACATGCAAGGAAAGCCTAATTGTGAAGATTCACAGGCTGGTCAAAAAAAAAAAAAATAGATATCCGGGCATCCTTACAAAAGGCTTATGGATGCTTAGCCATACAGTCACACTATGCAGCTGCTCCTACTTCTATCCTTGCAGCAGTAAAATCTCTGTTGTAAAAGGTTCACAGCCCTGACACTATGGTGTTTTGTTCCACAAATTAGAAAGAATAAGCCATTCTTAGCTCTGTGTTACCCTTTATCGCACAGATACCAAAGACATGTAGAGTAAATAACTCTCAAAAGGGGGATTCTGCACTAAAACCACCTGGCCATGGGCTCTTTTTTCCGTTGGGAAGTTTTGGTTTGGTTTGGTTTGGCTTGGTTTGTTTTTTCGAGACAGGGTTTCTCTGTATAGCCCTGGCTGTCCTGGAACTCACTTTGTAGACCAGGCTGGCCTCGAACTCAGAAACCCACCTGCCTCTGCTTCCCAAGTGCTGGGATTAAAGGCGTGCGCCACCACTGCCCGGACGTTGGGAAGTTTTTAATGACTGCTTCTGTTTCCTTAAGGCTTGTGGAATTGTTTAGTTTACCTGATCTTGGTTTAACTTAGTTTGGTACCTGGTATCGCTCTAGAAAATCATCCATTTCATCCAGATGGTCCAGTTTTGTAGAGTATAAGCTTTTATAGTAAGGTAAAATGATGTTTTTTAATTTCCTCAGTTTCTGATGTTAAGTCTCCTTCATTTCTGATTTTTGTTAATTTGGAAACTATCTCTGTGCCCTTTAGTTAGTCTGGCAAGGGTTTAAATATCTTGTAGATTTTCTCAAAGAACCAGCTCTGGTCTTTGTTGATTCTTTGTATCATTCTCTTCATTTCTAATTGGTTGACTTCATCCCTGAGTTTGGCTATTTCCTGCCATTTACTCCTTTTGAATGTGTTTGTTCCTTTTTGTTCTAGAGTTTTCACTTGTGCTGCTAAGTTGCTAGTACAGGATCTCTCCCATTTCTTTATGAAGGTACTTAGTGCTATGAAATTTCATCTTAGCACTGCTTTCATTATGTCCCATAAGTTTGGGTATGCTGTGCCCTCATTTTCATTGAATTCTAAATAGTCTTAAATTTTTTTCTTTATTTCTTCCCTGGCCAAGTTATCATTGAGTAGAGAGTTGTTCAGTTTCCATGAGTATGTGGGCTTTCTGTTGTTTAAGTTGTTATTGAAGTCAAGCCTTAATCTTTGGTGATCTGATAGGATGCATGGGATTATTTCAATCTTCTTGAGTCTGTTGAGGGTTATTTTGTGTCCAATTATATGATCAGTTTTGGAGAAGGTTCCATGAGGTGCTGAGAAGAAGGTATATTCTTTTGTTTGGGGGTGAAATGTTTTGTATATATCTGTTAAATCCATTAGGTTCATAACTTCTGTTTAGTTTCATTGTATCTCTGTTTAGTTTCTGGTTCAATGATCTGTCCATTGGAGACAGTGGAATGTTTAAGTCTTCCACTATTATTGTGTGAGGTTCAATTGTGTTTTGAGCTTTAGTAAAGTTTCTCTTATGATTGAGAATGCCCTTGCATTTGGGGCATAGGTGTTCAGAATTAAGACTTTATCTTGGTGGATTTTTCCTTTGATGAGTGTAAAGTGTCTTTTCCCCATTTATTTTGATTACTTTTGGCTGAAGGTCTATTTTGTTGCATATTAGAATGGCTACTCCAGCTTGTTTCTTAGGACCACTTGCTTGGAAAACATTTTTCTAGTCCTTTACTCTGAGGTAGTCTCTGTATTTTGTTGCTGAGCTGTGTTTCTTGTGTGCAACAAAAGAACACTGTCAATAGGACAAAATGGCAACCTACAGATTGTGAAAGGATCTTCACTAACCTTTCATCCAACAGAGGACTAATATCCAAAATTTATAAAGAGCTCAAGAAATTATACTAAAAAAAAAAGCAATTAAAAAATCGGATACAAGTTTAGGGGAATGCCAGGGCAGGGAGGCAGGAGTGAGTGGGTAGGTGGGGGAGCACCCTCATAGAACCAGGGAGAGAGGAATGGGATGGGAGGTTCCTGAGGGGAAACTGGGAAAAGGGGATAACATTTGAAATGTAAATAAAGAACGTATTCAATAAAAGAAAAAATATGGAAAAATGGGGTATGACATTAAACAGAATTCTCAACAGAGGAAACTCAAATGGCCAAGAAGCACTTAAAGAAATGTGTAAAGTTCTTTGTTATCAGAGAAATGCAGATCAAAATGACCCTGAGATTCCTTACACAAATCAGAATGCTAAGATCAAAAATTCAAGTTTCAACATATGCTGACTACGATGTGGAGAAAGAGGAACACTCTTCCATTGCTGGAGGGATTGCAAACTGGTACAATTCATCTGGCAGTTCCCCCAGAAAACTGGAAATAGTTCTACCTCTACTGGAAGCAACTGAGATGTCCCTCAACCAAAGAATGGATACAGATAATGTGATTCATTTACACAATGGAATGCTATTCGGCTATTAAAAACAAAGACATCATGAATTTTGCGGGCAAATGAATGTAATTAAAAAATATCATCCTTAGTGAAGTAACCCAGACCCAAAAGGATATGCATGGTAAGTACTCACTGATAAGTGGCTATAAGCCAAAAAGTACAGAGGAAACCCATGCTACAACCCACAGACCATATGAAGTTTAACAAGAAGGAAGGCCCAAGTAAGGATGCTTCAATTCCACTTAGGAGATGAAGCAAAGGAATCATGGGAGGCATAGAGATGGAGGGAGCTGGGTGAGAGAGGTAAGGAGAAGGAAAACGGGGGCAAGACCAGGTATTGCCAGACACAGGAGAGAAGCCCATGGGCCAAGAGAATGAATAGCAATATGCAGCTTCTGGGCATGAGGTTGGGGGACCTTCTAGAATACCAAAGACCTGGATGTGAGAGGCTCCCAGGACTCAATAGGCATGCCCGTAACCAAAATGTTCAACGTGGGGAGATAGAACCTGAAAAGACCTCCAGTAGATAGACAGGGCCCCCAATGGAGGGATGGGGTCACCAACCCACCTTCAAAAATTTTGACCCAGAATTTTTCCAATCTTAAAAAAAAATGCAGGGGACAAAAATGGAGCAAAGACTTAAGTCCATCCTGTGACTGACCTAACTTGGGGTCCATCCCATGGGCAGGCACCAAACCCTGACACTATTACTGATTTTATGTAATTGATTGAAGACAGGAGCCTAGCATGGCTGTTCTCTGAGAGGCTCTACCAGCAGCTGACTGACACAGATGCAGATACTTACAGTCAGCCATTGGACTGAGGTCAGCCCCTTTAGAAGGGTTAGGGAAAGGATTGAAGGAGCTGAAAGGGATTGCAACCCCATAGGAAGAACAACAGTGTCAACTAACCCAGACCCCTGGGAGCTCCCAGAGACTAAGCCAAGAGCTGGTCCAAGTCCTCCCCCACCCCCAGCACATTTGTAGCAGAGGACTACCTCACTGAGAAAGGATTTGTCTAATCCTGTAAAGACGTGATGCCCCAGGGAAGGGGAATGCCTGGGGGAATGGGGGAGCACCCACTCAGAGGAAAAAGGGAAGGGGAAGAACTCTGGCAGGGGAGTCCAGGAGTGGGGACAACATTTGAAATGTAAATAAATACAATAATTAATTTTTAAGGGGAGGGAATTCTGTTATGGTTCCACCTAAATATCAAAGGATCCAAAGAACTAATGTTACCACATTATATGTACCACAAAAAAATTTGAAGGTTGGATTGGTAAACCCATCCCTCTACTGGGGGACCTACTGGGGCTTATGCACCTCCATCATCCATAATTTCCTTCTTTTCCTACCTTATCCTTAACTGAAAGCTTTCAAACTCGAATGTGGAGTCTCTCAGCATGAGATCACCTGGGAGCTTGCTAGGCATGTTGATTTTCCATGCCACAGAGACCAATTCTGCCAGAATCTGCATTCTAACAAGTTCCCTGTCTTACTCCTGTGTGCAATAAAGTTGGAGAAGCATGACTCATAGAGCAGAATTTGTGGATTCTCCCACCCAGTTACACCTACTCACCATTACTTTTAGGTAGGTAGTCCTAGAAGCAGTGATCTACTGTTCTTCTCTGCCCTTTGGCTCTAGATCTTTCTTTGTACCAAACTCCCCTTGGCAACATTTGACTCCAGTGTCCATGCTTTTTCATCTGTGTAGCCCTTTTTAAAAATTCTTTATCGGTTATTTTATTTATTGACATTTCAAATGTTATCCCCCTTCCTGGTTTCCCCTCTGCAAACCCCCTATCCTACCCATTCCATTCTGCTTCTATGAGGGTGTTCCCCACCCACCCACTCCCGCTTCACCTCTCTAGCATTCCCCTATGCTGGAACATCAAGTCTTCACAGGACCAAGGGCCTCCCCTCTCTCGATGCCAGATAAGGCCATCCTCTACTACATATGCAGCTGGAGCCATGGGTCCCTCCATGTGTACTCTTTGGTTGATGATTTAAACCCTGGAGCTCTGGTTAGTTGATATTGTTGTTCTTCCTATGAGGTTGCAAACCCCTTCAGTTCCTTCAGTCCTTCCCCTAACTCCTCCATTGGGGTCCCCATGCTCAGTCCAATGGTTGGCTGTGAGCATCTGCATCTGTATCTGTCAGGCTCTGGCAGAGTCTCTTAGGAGACAGCTATATCAGGTACCCGTTAGCAAGCACTTCTTAGCATCAGCAATAGTGACTGGGTTTACAGGTTCTCTCTCCCCTTTGTTGGGTATTTCAGCTAATGTCATTGCTTTCCTGGTGTATGGGACTTTCTATTGGCTACCTCTGTTCCCCATCCCCCATTATTACACACCTCTGTTCAGTTTCCTGACCCACTGTACTTCTCCCCCCCACCCCAATTATGTTATCCTTGCTGCTTTCTTCCTGTTGACAATGTTTTCACAGGCTCTTGGGCTCTGATCATCCTCCTCTCAGGCAGTCTGGAAATGCACCCCAAGAATTGGCTGCAGCTAGTTGATGGGCTCTGTCCACCAGCCTCTTCTGTGCCAGATGTAATCATTCCCAGAATGCAAAAGTTTATGGCTTGTTTCTTGTATTTCCAAATTCGAGGTCAAGATGCCCTGGTGTTGAGTTGGCAGGACTAATGGCCGAAATATTTTTTCCAATCCTCCTTTTTCAGATCACTTCTTCCACATATATATGTGTGTGTGTGTGTGTGTGTGTGTGTGTATGTATATATATGTATATATATATATATATATATATATATATAGAGAGAGAGAGAGAGAGAGAGAGAGATCACATGGAGAAATGTGGGGAGTATAGCTACTGCATCTGCAGGTAAGTTTCACACTGATTAATTGACTGTACCAGCAGTAGATGGAATCAGGCCCCCAAGTCAGCCCACAGGTAGGTAGAGGCACTCTGGGAGTATGGTTTTGCTCTCTAGATATGACTAAATAGAGTATTTGATGTTCAGAAAAGGCAGAGATAACTTTTGGTAATGATGTGGGGGGAAATGGAATGTTTCCTCCTTGCCAGTTTTCACAGTGGTGTCACCACTCTACAAAATGGTTTGGTGGTTTCCCAAAATGGTAAACACAGAATTATATTGTTCAAGAAAGTCCACCTTTATGAGGTTATGGAGAAAAAAGTGAGAACAGACTCAGATACTTCTATACCAATGTCTATAGTACAATTACTAGAGTTATTCACAACAGAAAGATATTCTGAATGTTCACCATTAAGTCAGTGGATTTTTTATATGGTATATATACATGCAATGGGATATTATTCATTGAGAAGAATGAAATTCTAATGCATGAAACATGGATGAACCTTGTAAATGTTTTACTCAGTAAAATTACCCAGGCCTCAAAGGACACTATAGTATGACTACACCTCAAGAAATACCTAGAATAGGAAAATATGTAGATTCAGTGAGTAGATTAAAGGTTGCCAGGAGCTAGAGACATGGAAAATAGTTACTGTTGGTGGACCTAGTTTTCATTTGTAATAATGAAACCATTTAGGGTATATAAGGCCCTGACAGGTGCTCCTTTGAGACACTGAAGTATTTTTTAATAGATTGGTTAACCTACCTCAAACAAAAGCCAATTGTTGACTGTGTGGTTTTATTTACATTTCTGGGCTTCTCTGAACATCAGATTATTCTGTGTGATATGGTTTCTACCTTAGAGAGCTACTTTAAAGAATTATGTAAAAAGGCTTATCTGATATACTTTTATAATTAATTATAATTTAAGTACTAATAAATTTTTAATAACTAAAATTATTTACTTAAATAGAATTCAAGTTCTAATCAGTCAGAAAATAAAAGCCAAGTCGGAAGTAGTAGTGGCCAGTTTGTTTGTGTGTGTTATAATTCAGGGGCAGACAATAAGCAAATACACAAATAAATACATGACGTGGGATGAGATTAGTAATGTCAGAAAGAATAAGAGGGGACAAAGAACCTATGAGGAACACAGGAAGAAAGGATTGTTGGGAAAAGCATCTGAAATGAGCTGGGTGTGGTCTGCCCCCACAGCAACTGAAAACTGACAGCTGATGTAATAGTTTGTAGAGGTAAGACAGTTAACGGAGATTAATGGTTTCCTCTAGAGATGAGGTTCATCCTTATGGGGATGGACTAGTCTTTCCATGGACCAGTTTTTATAAAGTGTGTGAGCTCCTTTCTCTCTCCCTTCTATAAACTCTGTTTCCCTTTGGTTTTTCCATTATTCATGGGGGTAACATGTGGTCCTCACTTGAACCTAAGTAGATTTGGGTGCCACACTCTCGGACTTCTAGACTCAGGAGCTAAATAGCCCTGGTTTCTTTATAAAGTACTCGATCTGCAGAATCCCTTATACCAGCACAAGGCAGAGGAAGACACTGCCTCCTCTAAGACATCCACCATGTTGCAATTTTATCAAGTGTCTTCTAGACTTAAGTCTATCCTTTAATATTGTCTTGCTTAATTTCTTTTATTTATGTTTATTCCTTCCTATTTCTTCTCTCAAACCTAATTTTCTAATCCTGAAATCAACAAAGGGGTGAAGTTATCGAAGAAAACACATTAAATCTAGCCAGCCTCAAATCAAACCCTCTGAAGCCAGTTTGCATATAACTTGCTTATGTGGCCTATTTGCATATAACTTGCTTGTGTGGCCTATTGACCACACTCTATTCCCACTGACTCTTCTTTCAATATTTCACCATTATAGCAGTTCTCGTGAAGTAGGAGTGTTTATCATCCTGAGTTTTATGTCTCCTAAGTGCTAATTTCGGGTTGTTTGCTGTGGGCTACAGGTATGCCTTATTTCCATGTTTCCAATAAACATGTATGCCTACTCACACGAGAGTCATCAAATTAATCCATTTTAAGAGCTCCTATGTCATAGTTTCTATCTCTTTTCTTCTTCATATGTATTCATTTCCATGGGTTCACTAACAGAAATTTGACCAGTCTATTTTGATGTGATTCACAACGTGTTCTGATAAACTGCAGGAAGCTTCCTGGCACTAGCTTTTTCCTAGGTACTTCTTTGTTCATAGAAATGGGGATATAAAATGACCTGCTCCACAGCTAAGGACTGTGGGACCATCTTACACTTGTTTAGAGGCATAGAGAGGTAAGGTCACCATAACCACACATGTAGACAGAGACCTCAGCACAGGTTTCCTGACTCCAGCATCCATGCTACAGTCATAAGACGTACAGTTTGCCTATCTGACTCCAGCATCCATGCTACAGTCATAAGACGTACAGTTCGCCTTTCTGACTCCAGCATCCATGCTACAGTCATAAGACGTATAGTTCGCCTTTCTTTTGCTTAAATGCTGCCTGATTTGGACACCAAGACTGCCTTTTCTTGTTACTGTTACCATTTTAATGAGGAGGACGCTTGTTAAATGAATAAATAAGATATTTATGTAAAGGTTTTGGACCTTTGTCCATGAGTTCAACCCCAGTAACCAAGAAAAACAAAAGAAAATAAAACTAAGACCAATGATAATAAAAATAATAATAAAAACTAAGATTAGGAAATAATTGAACAAACTAACAAAGAAACACTCTCCCTAAGAGCACTTAAGTTGGTATCTCTCCCTTGGAGTAGATTTTATACTCTCATTGGACAGATCTCAATGCCTAGAAACAAACTAGCTTGCCATGCTCAGGGAAAGGTGCTATTCCCATCTAATGGAGAGAAGCCAGGGAGAGTACCAAATACTCTACAGGAGGAACTATCTCAGCCCCAAATGTCAACTGTCCTGAGGCAGAAAACCCATGCTTTCCAAAGCTGCTTATTTAGGGGAGTTAAAACTTCGAGGACTAGCACTGATCTTGAATGGACCAGGCTTCATTGAACAGTATAATGTACTTCCTCACAAGGTAGCTCACATTTTGCCATTTATGCCCACGTGCCTGTTTCAAAAAGGAGTCTAGGTTCTTATGTTCATTTGCTCAGCCTGAAACCTTGGGTGGGGCTCTGTCTGTCTGTTTTCTCTGGCACTGACTCCCTTTATGAGGTTGACTACAGCTCTCTATGGAGAGAATAGCCATTATTGCCTCAAGTTCTGTCTGTGTTCCCAGATACCTTCCTTGTGCCAGGCAGAGCATGCAAGCTTCTGGCTAGCAACCTGCTGAGTCCAGGGAAGATTTCCTGTTCATTCCCACTTGTCTCTACATTGTTGAGCCTCTTAGTGTTTCTAGCTCCCCCCCCCTCCAAAAAAAACTTGCTCCCTCTTTAGAGGACCAGTGGCTGCCTTACCCCTAGGTGTTTGGTCAAGCCAACCCCATGCAGTGTCTGAACTGTAAATTTATTTCTTGTGATTTTTTTTCCTTAACCTCATTCTCAGAGAGGGTCACTAGGGAAAGACCCCAAAGCTAATGACTGGCAGTGTATGGTCCCCTCCCAGAAAGAGCTGATTTTAAACAGCGACCTTTTATTAGCTTGGAAGAACTGTGCTTATGGTCAGATCTGAGCTGTGGTTATACAAAACACTTTCTTATTCTTTCCTCTCTGGCTTTCTGAGCTCCCTAACAGGAAAAACAGAAGCTTTGCAGTGCATATGAGAACACTGGTGAAAGATATTCAGAATTTCATCCACTTGCCTGGAAATTTCATGATGTCCTTGTTCTTAATAGCTGAGTAGTACACCATTGTGCAAATGTCCCATAGTTTTGTTATCCATTTTCCAGTCGAGACACCTCTAGGTTGTTTCCAGCTTCCTGCTATTACAAATAAAGCTGCTATGAAAGTAGTTGAGCAAGTGTCCCTGTCATATGGTGGAACATCTTTTGGGTATGTGTCCAGGAGCTGTATAGCTGAGTCTTGAGATAGAACTATTCCCAGGTTTCCAAGAAACCACCAAATTGATTTCCAGAGAGTTTATGCAAGTTTGCACTCCCACCAGCAATGGAGGAGTGTTCTCCTTGCTCCACATCCTCACCAGCATGTGCTATCACTTGAGTTTTTTATCTTAACCATTCTGTCATAAATAAGATGGAATTTCAGAGCCATTTTGATTTGCATTTCCCTGATGACTAAGGAGGTTGAACATTTCTTGAGGTGTTCTCAGCCATTAAAGATTCCTCTGTCAAGAACTCTCTTATCATCCTGAGTGAAGTAACCCAGACTCAGAAAGACAAACATGTTATGCACTCATTATATTGGGTATTAGCCATAAAGTACAAAATAACCATGTTAAAGTCCACAGACTCAAAGAAGCTAAGTAACAAATGGGAGGGGGGTAAGGGAGGATACTTGAATCTCACTGAGAGGGGAAATAAAATAGGCATCAGTGGTAGAGGTAGGGAGGGAACTGGGTGCGAGAGAGGGTGGGGAGGGAACAGGAGAGATCAAATGTGGGGAGGATGGCAAGAGAGAGAACAGAAATCAGTGTGGCATATCTCAGAGACAAGCTAGAAATCTAAAATAATGGAAACTCCCAGGAATCTATGAGGGTGAATCTAACTAAGACTCTTAGCAATAGGAGATATGGAACCTGAAACTGTTACCTTCTGTAACCAGGCAAGACTTCCAATGGAGGGATGGGGACACCAACCCAGCCAAAAAACCTTCAACCCACAATTTTTCCTGGACACAAGAGGCTCAGGGATAACGAGGGAGCAGAAAATGAAGGAATGGCCAACAAATGACTAGCCCAACTTGAGACTTAGGCCATGAGAGAGATCCCACCCCTGGCACTATTAACAATATTCTGCTATACTTGCAAACAGGAAACTAGCATAGTAGTCATCTGAATGGTTTCACCCAGCAGCTGATGAAAACAGATGCAGAGACCCAGAGCCAAATATTAGGTGGCATTCAGGGAATCCTGTGGAAAGAGAGTAGGAAGGATTGAAAGAGCCAGAGAGATCAAGGACACTGCAAGAAAAACTACAGAGTCAACTAACCTGGGCCCATAGAAACTCACAGAGACTGACCCACCAACCAGACAGTATGCATGGGACAGACCTAGGCCCCCTATACATATGTAACAGATGTACAACTTGGTCTTCTTGTGAGACCTCTAACAGCAGTAACAGGGGCTGTCTCTGACTCCATTGCCTTTGGATCCCTATTCCTTAACTGTCTGGCCTTGACTAGTCTCAGTAGAATAAGATGCACTCAGTCCTACTACATCTTAACATGCCAAGGGGAGTTTAATATCCATGGGAGGTCCCCCATTCTCTGAGGAGAAGGGAGTAAATGGGGGGGCACATGTGTAAAGGAGGTACTGGAAAGTGGGGAGGGGGCAATCCAATTGAGATGTAAATTAAATAAATAAATCATTAAAAAAAGATAAACAGAGCTGTGGGTTACAGCTGCTAGCAGTGATATCTGCATAGCCTCTTGGCAAAGAGCTCCTTCTTGGTGGAAATGGGATGTAGGTCCCGTGTTTGTGCCTGAACCCCCTAGAAAGCAGCTACGTGTGCCATGCTCAAGAAGAACCAGGTTCCCTTTTATTAAGGGAAGGCACAATCCTGCTCTCCTTCTGTCTCCTGGCCTTTAGAGATGCAGGGTTTGAGACGATATCCACAATAGCATACCCTTGAGAAACTTGTCTTACATTCATTCATCCAGAGATGCCTCCTTCCTCAAAAGGGTCCTGAGAAGATGACTGCCCATGAGAAAGTCCTGTTAACTGTCTTTCATACCATGCCTGTCCCTTTCATTCCTTTCTTACATGGGGAGACTTCAGAACAAACCAGTCTCATCGTTGTCTAAATTCTGCTCTTGGTTCACTAAGCAAAGGTGATTAACAAACTTCACATTTTCTTCGGCATTTTGGAAATGGTCTGAAGATCTTAAAGGGATACTAGGTCCATTCCAGAAACAATGTAAATACAACCAGAAGCATATTGCAGTTAATAAATGCCCAGAAGACTGTGGGAGTGCAATGGGAGGAAAGTGCTCCCAGAGCAGGTTTTGAGAGGGATAAAGACACTGTATAGAGCAGCTGTCACCTCACTTTACCACAAAGCAACATGCTTAGGTGAGAAACGCTGGCTCGTTACAATACCAAGCCTCATCTGACCTAGAAATGCTAATGCTATCTCCAGAAAGTCCTGTTTAATCTACAAGGATCATTTTCAAATTATTGCTATACATACCAACAACAGCAAAGCAGACAATTACTTAACATGCTCCCTGCCAATGGCACGGGAGGTATCTAGGGAGTTGTTTTGATGTTATCACGGCTACTGTTGCTTCATTCTTTGCACATTCTTAGCCCAGTTAGCTGTCCCTTACCCATTCCTTTTCTACCCCAACTATTAAATAGCACCATGCTGAGCACAATACGTGGTTCAGTTTCACTTACATGAGACATTTATATAGTCTGAAAAACTTTCTCCTTTTTGTAACAGGAGCAAGAAACAAAGATGTCTTATTGTTACATCAGTTAAGGGTCTAAGCCAAGATCATAGAGTTTATGATTATCTATTGCCCTATTTGAAATCAGAAGAATAACCAGAAAGGCTGGTTGTAGATGCTACCTGCCGCCTCCTCATGAACATTCATCTAGTTGATTGTCATCACCACACTGCAAAGAAAACCCTCTGCAAGTAGAAGAGAGGTAAATATCACTATAAGGCAAAAAATGAGGAAGAAAGAGAAGCTAAGGGATGACTCTGAGCCTCTGGGAATTTCAAAACTTCATAACAGGAGAAAGGCTCTCCAAAGTAATCAACACCTCAAACAAAATATCATCGCAGACTAAGACTGGGGCCTATTCTAAAAAGATCTACACATGTCATGTGCTGGACATACACACGTCAGAGCATGGAAGGGAAGAAGGCTGTACAAGGTGTGTAGGGTGTCTAATGGCACACTGAGACTATTCTTTAGGAAGAAAAAAGCCAACTCTCAAAAGTATACTAAAAGAATGGGGAAGGCAAGATGTCACAAGAGGAAGTGGGGAAACTTTAGTCTGAACACCACTAGGAGAGAGAGAGAGCTGGAAAATTTCATAACAGGAAACTTATCAGATTGAAGTCAGGTTGCATGCTGACAAGTGAAAGGAAGAAGAAGGAGGAGGAGGAGGAGGAAGAAGGAGGAAGAGGAGGAGGAGGAGGAGGAGGAGGAAGAAGAAGAAGAAGAAGAAGAAGAAGAAGAAGAAGAAGAAGAAGAAGAAGAAGAAGAAGAAGAAGAAGAAGAAGAAGAAACAAGTATCAGACAGCATATGCCAAATATTCTCACATTTCAAAGTCCAGAGTAAGCACTGAGCAACTATCCCTTATAGCTGGTGGTTTCAGGACTTGGAGTGCAAGCATAAATAGCATTTACCTGAATAGGGAAAGGAAAGGTTATCAGAGAGCTATAATGGAGCTTCACTGATGCTCTTGAGAGGCATCCAGGAGGAGATGGCTAAGTGGCATGAGTGTACATACCTGGAGATCAAGTAAATACTTGGGATAGAAATAAAATCATTAGTGTTTATAGCATAAGTGAAGCCACAAATGTGTGTTCTTCCAAGAAAAATGCAGCAAAAGCTGGAGACACAGGTGGCTCCTGGGAAGACCCTGTGTTTGCTGCTGGACAATACATTTTAGGTAGGCAACTCTTAGTGGCCACATTACTGTCTATATTTTCCAAGCCTAGCATAGGGGCACACTCTCAGAAATATTCATTTAATAATAGGATGAATTAATTTATACATAGACTACTTTACCAGAGTGGACAGATATGAGATCTAATCTTTTCTTGGCACCCAGTCTTCCTGGTATCCAATTGACTAGAAGTTTCTCCTTGAAGAGAATGGTGCCATCTAAAGGGTGACAAATCCTAGTGTGAAATCAGCTTTTATAGTGACCATAGTTCTTATGTCTCTTGAACTTCTACCCCTACTTTTTTTTTTTTTCAGCTTTTCGAGACAGAGTTTCTCTGTATAGCCCTGGCTGTCCTGGAACTCACTTTGTAGACAGGCTGGCCTCAAACTCAGAAATCCGCCTGCCTCTGCCTCCCAAGTGCTGGGATTAAAGGCGTGCGCCACAACCACCTGGCTCTACCCCTGCTTTCAACACTTTTGTATTTAATTTCCTCTTAAAGAGTCAGGGCAAAATGAAACTCCCTTGAACTTGGGACACTAGATGTTCTCTTCCATTAAAACAACTCTCAGTTTGCCAAAAAGCTCTATGGCTCTTTGAGACTTACTGCATTTGTTCATCTATTTGACTAATGCGTCCTCTTCTAAAAGCTGATAGTGCACATGTGGGAAAAGACATGATTCAGCCCACAGGATGTTCAAAATAACTTGCAAACACATGCTCATGTACAGGAACATGTGTGGGAATATGACGCTATGATGCACACTATGGTCTGTGGCTATGCTAAGAACAAGTGGATGAGTGAATGGAGGGCAGAATGTCTCTCTCAAGGAAAAGCGACATGAGAATGGAGCCTTCAAGGTTGATGAAGCTTGTTGGCTTGCCTGTTTGCCTGTGGTTCTGTTTGTTTGGCTGCATGTTTGATTTTATAGGAAGAACAGAGTCATGTGAACAAAAAAACAAAAACATGGGAATAGAAGGCTTTAGTGTTAACCATTTGAATGCTGGGGCAAACCCAGTGCAGTGTTCTAGAAGAGTTTTGAGTCCGTGTGTCATGAACAGAGTTGTGTTTGAAGAGGACTATTCTAGGTATGGTGGCACACACCTGTAATCCCAGTACTTAAGAGGCTAAGGCAAGAGGATGATCATGGATTTGAGGGTAGCCTCAGCTACAAAATGAGAAGACCCTGTCTCAAAACATAAAAGATTTAAGAAATCACTATTCAAAAACTTATATTTTAAAGGATGGATATGATTTCTGTTGTGTTGAATGGACTTCCACAAATGTGCTTTATGCATTTTGTAAAGGGCCAGGTGAGCTACAGATTGAATTTCTAAGTTCTTAGTAGACAATAAAAACAGATTTCAATTCTACCCTTCAAGAGCCACAGGCTAAGCATGCCTTGCAATAGACAGAAGAACAGACATGAAAGAGAGAGATAGTCATTTAGAGCCCTGGGAAGCTCTGTTTGCTTATCTACTTCAGGCTTGATAAATTAAAGCAGACTGCTAGATCTGGGCTTTGCAATTTGACTTCCTTCTTACAGTGAATGATGATGCTGGACCAGATCTGCATTAGGAAATGTTCCAGTAACAATGACCAACAATGGCATGCCTTCTGAGATTAACCTATGTCTTCTGTCATCCTGGGCTAATCCTCTCCCCTAATGCACAGGTTTATAATAAAACAGAAACTTGCATTGATTATCCAGAATGCTACCATCAGTCTGTGTGGAGTCAGAAAGGAAGAAATCTCTAAGAGAAAACTTCCAGAAGAATCTAGAATGACCCCATGACTTGCTACATATTTGAGTGGGTCATTGTCATTTACTACTTGCTTCAATAAGAGTTTACTATTATTTCACAATGCTATTTTTTCCTCATATCCAAACTTAAAAGTTTAATCCATTTGCCCCATCCCCAAGAAAAGCCATCCCAATGTTCATCATATTGATTTTTAAAATAGTCTTAATTGCATCATTTGTAATAGACTAGAAGTTTTATCATTTGTCATTTTCTTACACTTTTGGTGTTTTAATGAGAAGCAGTATCAGTAATGAGCTAGGAGATTTGAACTTCAGTCTGAACTCTGGATATAATTCCAGAAAAACATTAGAAGGTCAATTTATTCCTCTTAAGTTCAGAGTCCTTACCATGCCATTAAAAGATAGTGTTTCTCTGAGACACCTGCCCTATATGACAGGTGTGAGTGTGGGGCAGGAATCATGTCCATGAATGAAGTCTAAAGCCAACTACAAGGCATGAAAGGAAGTTTCAACATCTCCATTAATATCTCTCATTAGACATCAGGGAACTACAATATGCTTGGCTTATTTTGATCTTGATCCATAATGTTGGCCTTTAGATATTTCACATTGCTAGGTGTAATTTCAAAAAAAAAAAAAAAACGGTACTATTGCCTATGCCTTCTACAATATTTCTAGCCAGCTGTGAAGATGACAACTTTCCCACCAGAGGACCAAAGTCTTAACAACCATTGATCCATTTTAAAATCTACTCAGATTATAAATATTACGGTAACTGACTGTCATCTAAACTGTTTCAGATCAAAGAGATTTGCCACCGAATCCACATGCATTGTTTCCTACTGTCTGAGTATTCTTTCCACCCACAAATATGTATTAAGCAAACACTCTTGCAGAGTGCTAGTTACAAAGACCCACACAGCTTTTGGGAGCCAGGAAGTGAGTTAGAGCAAAAACTGAAGAACATATTTGTACATTGAATAAGATAATTTTACAGGAACATTGCTCCTATTTTTTATTTTTTGTTTGCATTTATATGTGTGCATGTGTGTGTACATGTGTTTGGAGGTGCCTATGTGTGTAGGTGCATGCGTGTGTATAAGCCAGAGGACAACCTAGGAATAGGTCCTCAGGAACTGGCCATTTTGGTGTCTTATTTTCCCCTATGTGTATGTGAATGTGATATGTATGCAAATGTGATATGTATGCAAATGTGATATGTATGCATATATTTTTATGTGTTTGTAAGTATGTGGGCACATGCATGTACACGTGTGACTGTATACAGAAGCCAGAGGCTAAAGTCAGATATCTTCCTCAATAACTCTACATCTTATATATTCTGGCAGAGTCTCTCTCTCTGATCTCAGAATTTCCTAATTCAGTTAGCCTGGCTGGACAGCTTGCCCTGGATCCCCTGTTTCTTACCTTCCAAGCCCTAGGAATTATGGGTGGGATGCCATGCCCACTGGCACTTAATATGGGCACCATGGATTCAAACTCTGGTCCTAATGCTTGTACCATGTGTTTTGTCCAACAAGTATTCTTGCTAACTCCCATATTGTTTTAGGAGACCCTATGTCTCACTAAAGCTTATGGTTCACTAATTAAACTATTCTGGCTGCTCAGTCCTTGACCACAGGACTGGGATTACAAGTGTATGCCACCATGCCCAGCTTTTCATGACAGTGAGGAAAACCAAATTCAGGTCTCTGTGCTCTGTAGTAAGCACTTTGGGGAGTCAGTCATCTCTCTAGCCCCCATTTTTCCTATTTTTAAAACAAAGTAATATTTTCAACTTTCATTTAAAATTATAACAGTTTATAAAATGTACCTTTAGCAATAGAGATTATTTAATCTGGTAAATTCCATGAACATTCCTGTTTTGTTTTGTTTTGTTTTGTTTTGTTTTTTGTTTTGTGTTGTATTTCTAAGACAGGGTCTCAATATGTAACATTGGGTGTCCTGAAACTCATTGTATAGGCCACCCAACTTAGAGAGATCCATCTGACACTACTTCCCAAGTGTTGAACTTAAAGGCATGTACCATCACACCCAGCCAACCTTCTCTTTTTTTTTAATTTTTGAGATAATATATAATTACATTTCTCCCATTTCCTCCCTCTAAACCTTCCCATATACCTCTTTTTGCTCTTTCAAATTTAAGTCCTCTTTTTCATTAATTGTTGTTACATACATACATACATACAAATGCATACACACATGCATACATATTTCTAAGTATAACTTGCTCGGTCTTTGTGTTACTCTTATATTATGTTTACAGGGGTTATCATTTAGTATTTGATAACCAATCTGTGCACTCTTCCCTGGAGAAGATTATCTCTCTTCCATTCACAGTATCCTTTAGTTGCCTGTAGTTATTTTGTGTAGGGTTGAAGGCTTGTGGGCCTTTCTGTGTCCACTTCGGCATCTTTTTTGTTATTGTCCTTACTTAATCCATGTTTAGGCAGTCATGTTGGTGAAACTTTATGGTGTGTCTTCAGACATTACTAGGAGACAGACTCTCACATCAAACTCCCTGATTCTCTGGCTCTTACAATCTTTCCACCCCCTCTTAACGAGCCTTAGGTATGTGAGTGTTTTATACATGTATCCACTGGGACGAAGCTCCACAACTCTGCAATTTGATTGGTTGTGGTTTTCTGTAACGGTCTTCATTTGTTGCAAAGATGAAGGCTTCCTTGATGAAGGGCAAAGACTACACTTATCTTCAGGTAATAGGACAAATGTTTAGAGTCTAGTTTAGGATTATGCTGGTTTAGTGAAGTGGCTGTAGTCCTCCTCGAAGATCCATGACCTCATGAACCCTAAGTAGTTGCCTAGGTTTCTAGTACCCACATTGTTTCCTTCTTATTGGTAGGATCTTAAGTCCAATTTGAACATTGTTGATTACTGCCAAAGTATGTATGCTCTTACTGCACACATAGGGTTATTGTGTCAAGCTAGTCATTGTTGTGGTTCATAGGTATGTAGAACTGTTGGCTGCTTCCCTTTTTTGGAAGTTTGCATGTCACCCTCTAGTTCCATAAAAGCTAGTTCTCAAAGAAAAGGCATTCAAGTTAGTTCCAAATCAAGGGCCTCTGGGTCCTGTGTCTGATGCACATGGATTCTTCAGCAATAGAGAAGGCAGCCAAGAGCAATTGCGGTAGAATATGTTTTATTAGCAATCTCTTTTTTTTAATTAGGTATTTATTTCCTTTACATTTCCAATGCTATCCCAAAAGTCCCACACACACTCCGCCACCCACTCCCTGGCCCACCCACTCCCACTTCTTGGCCCTGGCATTCCCCTGTACTGAGGCAGATAAAGTTTGCACAACCAATGGGCCTCTCTTTCCACTGATGGCCAACTAGGCCATCTTCTGATACATATGCAGCTAGAGACACGAGCTCTGGGGAGTACTGTGTAGTTCATATTGTTGTTCCACCTATAGGGTTGCAGATCACTTTAGCTCCTTGGTTACTTTCTCTAGCTCCTCCATTGGAGGCCCAGTGATCCATCCAATAGCTGACTGTGAGCATCAACTTCTGTGTTTGCTAGGCCCCGGCATAGTCTCACAAGAGACAGCTATATCTGGGTTCTTTCAGCAAAATCTTGCTAGTGTATGCAATGGTGTCAGCGTTTGGAAGCTGATTATGGGATGGATCCCCAGATATGGCAGTCTCTAGATAGTCTATCCTTTCGTCTCAGCTCCAAACTGTGTCTCTGTAACTCCTTCCATGGGTGTTTTGTTCCGAAATCTAAGAAGGGGCAAAGTATCCACACTTTGGTCTTCATTCTTCTTGAGTTTCATGTGTTTAGCAAATTGTATCTTATATCTTGGGTATTCTAAGTTTCTGGGCTAATATCCACTTATCAGCGGGTACATATTGTGTGAGTTCTTTTATTATTGGGTTACCTCAATCAGGATGATGCCCTTCAGGTCCATCCATTTGCCTAGGGATTTCGTGAATTCATTCTTTTTAATAGCTGAGTAGTACTCCATTGTGTAAATGTACCACATTTTCTGTATCCATTCCTCTGTTGAGGGGCATATGGGTTCTTTCCAGCTGCTCGCTATTATAAATAAGGCTGCTATGAACATAGTGGAGCATGTGCCCTTGTTACCAATTGGAACATCTTCTGGATATATGCCCAGGAGAGGTATTGCAGGATCCTCCAGTAGTACTATGTCCAATTTTCTGAGGAACCACCAGATTCATTTCCAGAGTCGTCGTACAAGCTTGCAATCCCACCAACAATGGAGGAATGTTCCTCTTTCTCCACATCCTCGCCAGCATCTGCTGTCACCTGAATTTTTGTTCTTAGCCATTCTGACTGGTGTGAGGTGGAATCTCAGGGTTGTTTTGATTTGCATTTCCCTGATGATTAAGGATGTTGAACATTTTTTCAGGTGCTTCTCAGCCATTTGGTATTCCTTCAGGTGAGAATTCTTTGTTTAGCTCTGAGCCCCATTTTTAATGGGGTTATTTGATTGCTGCAGCTACTACTACTACTACTACTACTACTACTACTACTACTACTACTTCACCTAAGCCACCTACAGCCACCACTTCATTAAATCACATAATCCCAGCTGACCAACAGGCTAACAAGTCAAAAAGAGGGTTTCTCATGCCTGGTGTTGGGCATTTTGTTAGGTAGAATTTGTCTATTAGAGGGAGTATTGTCAGCTCAGATGAAATTATTCATTTAAACTATATGTGTATATTTATACACATAATTATATGTATTATAGGCATTTCAGATAGTTAATAGTATGATTCCTTATGACTTTTTTCCAGCTATCCTTACTGCTATTTTGCCCTTTGTCATTCCACCTCCTCTTAAAAGGCTCCCTTATCCCATTGCCCCAGTCAGATCTCTTTTAAACAACAGCTCATCTAAAACATTTAAAAACAAACTACAGAGTATAACAGAACTTTGAGTGATGTTTGGAGAATTTAAGATTGCAAATAAGCTCATAGAACAACGTTTGCCTTAAGTAGAGTCATGTAAAATGATTGCAATGATGTATAAACTGCTCAGGTGTCTATGGAGTTAGCTTCAAATCCCAAAATGCCAAAACAACAACACTAGAACAGGTCTAGCCAGATCATATATGCTGTCACTGAAATTAGAGTTTCCTTATTTCTTATCTGAGTTTTGTTTCCAGCTGTTAGTGAATTCTACTGTGTGCAAAATGAGAACTTTCTCACCTGAGAACAATCAAAATCCTTAACTCTTTGTAGCACACTTGCTTTTGGCAGTAGTTTAAATGAAACAACTTTGGAATTATCTAAATATATAATAGAGTTAAGCAAATGAGATGATATGCTCCTGTTGAAGGAAACCAGGCTTCTAATTATGAAGGAAGAAAACATCAAATATTTATATGTATTATTGGTATTTCCTATAATTTTCAATTTCCTAAATTGGGAAGGGCAGAAAAAAACTTGTTGCCATTATAATTAGAAGTCTGAGTTAAAACTTGATAAATAGGTAGGGAGAAAGTGTACGGCCTTGTCTAATCCCTGATTTTAGTGGGATTGCTTCCAGCTTCTCACCATTTACTTTGATGTTGGCTATTGGTTTGCTGTAGATTGCTTTTATTATGTTTAGGTATGGGCCTAGAACTCCTGATCTTTCCAAGACTTTTATCATGAAGGGGTGTTGCATTTTGTCAAATGCTTTCTCAGCATCTAACCCGATGATCATGTGGTTTTTGTCTTTGAGTTTGTTTATATAGTGGATTACGTTGATGGATTTCCATATATTAAACCATCCCTGCATCCCTGGAATGAAGCCTACTTGGTCAGGATGGATGATTGTTTTGATATGTTCTTGGATTCGGTTAGTGAGAATTTTATTGAGTGTTTTTGCATCGATATTCATAAGGGAAATTGGTCTGAAGTTCTCTATCTTTGTTGGGTCTTTATGTGGTTTAGGTATCAGAGTAATTGTGGCTTCGTAGAATGAATTGGGTAGAGTACCTTCTGTTTCTATTTTGTGGAATAGTTTGAGAAGAACTGGAATTAGATCTTCTTTGAAGGTCTGATAGAACTCTGCACTAAACCCATCGGGTCCTGGGATTTTTTCGGTTGGGAGACTATTAATGACTGCTTCTATTTCTTTAGGGGATATAGGACTGTTTAGGTCATTAATCTGATCCTGACATAACTTTGGTACCTGGTACCTGTCTAGAAATTTGTCCATTTCATCCAGGTTTTCCAGTTTGGTTGAGTATAGCCTTTTGTAGAAGGATCTGATGGTGTTTGAATTTCTTCAGGTTCTGTTGTTATGTCTCCCTTTCATTTCTGATTTTGTTAATTAGGATGCTGTCCCCGTGCCCTGTATTGAGTCTGGCTAAGGGTTTATCTAGCTTGTTGGTTTTCTCAAAGAACCAGCTCCTCGTTTGGTTGATTCTTTGAATAGTTCTTTTTATTCCCACTTGGTTGATTTTGCCCAAGTTTGATTATTTTCTACCCCTCTTGGGTGAATTTACTTCCTTTTGCTCTAAAGCTTTTAGGTGTGTTGTCAAGCTGCTAGTGTGTGCTCTCTCTAGTTTCTTTTTGGAGGCACTCAGAGCTATGTGTTTTCCTCTTAGGAATGTTTTCATTGTGTCCCATTAAGTTTGGGTATGTTGTGGCTTCATTTTCATTAAACTCTAAAAAGTCTTTAATTTCTTTCTTTATTTCTTCCTTGACCAAGGTATCATTGAGGAGAGTGTTGTTCATTTTCCACATGAATGTTGGCTTTCTATTATTTATATTGTTATTGAAGATCAGCCTTAGTACATGGTCATCTGATAGGATGCATGGTCTGATAGGATGCATGGTGCTGGCACAACTGGCAGTTATCATGTAGAAGAATGCGAATTGATCCATTTCTATCTCCTTGTACTAAGGTCAAATCTAAGTGGATCAAGGAACTCCACATAAAACCAGAGACACTGAAACTTATAGAGGAGAAAGTGAGGGAAAGCCTGGAAGATATTGGCACAGGAGAAAATTTCCTGAATAGAACAGCAATGGCTTGTGCTGTAAGATCAAGAATCAACAAATGGGACCTCATAAAATTGCAAAGCTTTTGTAAGCGAAAAGACACTGTCAATAAGACAAAAAGGCCACCAACAGATTGGGAAAGGATCTTTACCAATCCTAAATCAGATAGGGGACTAAGATGCAATATATATAAAGAACTCAAGAAGGTGGACTCCAGAAGATCAAATACTCCCATTAAAAAATGGGGTATAGAGCTAAACAAAGAATTCTCACCCGAGGAATACCAAATGGCTGAGAAGCAGCAGAAAAAAATGTTCAACATCCTTAATCATCAGGGAAATGCAAATCAAAACAACCCTGAGATTCCACCTCACACCAGTCAGAATGGCTAAGAACAAAAATTCAGGTGACAGCAGATGCTGGCGAGGATGTGGAGAAAGAGGAACATTCCTCCATTGTTGGTGGGATTGCAAGCTTGTACAATGACTCTGGAAATCAGTCTGGTGGTTCCTCAGAAAATTGGACATAGTACTACTGGAGGATCCTGCAATACCTCTCCTAGGTATATATCCAGAAGATGTTCCAACTGGTAAGAAGGACACATGCTCCACTATGTTCATAGCAGCCTTATTTATAATAGCGAGCAGCTGGAAAGAACCCAGATGCCCCTCAACAGAGGAATGGACACAGAAAATGTGGTACATTTACACAATGGAGTACTACTCTGCTATTAAAAACAAGGAATTTATGAAATTCCTAGGCAAATGGATGGATCTAGAGGGTATGATCCTGAGTAAGGTAACCCAATCACAAAAGAACTCACTTGGTATGCACTCACTGATAAGTGGATATTAGCCCAGATACTTAGAATACCCAAGATACAATTTGCTAAACACATGAAACTCAAGAAGAATGAAGACCAAAGTGTGGACACTTTGCCCCTTCTTAGAATTCAGAACAAAACTCCCATGGAAGGAGTTACAGAGACAAAGTTTGGAGCTGAGGCAAAAGGATGGACCATCTAGAGACTGCCACACCCAGGGATCCATCCCATAATCAGCCTCCTAACGCTAACACCATTGCATAAGCCAGCAAGATTTTGCTGAAAGGACCCTGATATAGCTGTCTCTTGTGAGGCTATGCCAGTGCCTGGCAAACACAGAAGTGGATGCTCACAGTCAGCTATTGGATGGATCACAGGGCCCCCAATGGAGGAGCTAGAGAAAGCACCTAAGGAGCTAAAGGGGTCTGCAACTCTATAGGTGGAACAACAATATAAACTAACCAGTACCCCCAGAGCGCGTGTCTCTAGCTGCATATGTAGCAGAAGATGGCCTAGTCGGCCATCATTCGGAAGAGAGGCCCCTTGGTATTGCAAACTTTATATGCCCTAGTACAGGGCAATGCCAGGGCCAAGAAATGGGAGTCGGTGGGTAGTAGAGCGGGGGTGGGGGGAGTGTTTGGGGGACTTTCAGGATAGCATTTGAAATGTAAATGAAGAAAATACCTAATAAAAATTGGAAAAAACTTGATAAATATCTACATTATTATATTGATTAAAATACCTAAAATACCTATACATAAATTTATATGCATGTTTTTGTGCATTTTATATGTGTACATATGAGCATATATTTCCTAATTCTATTCACTACAAGGATATAGAAACAAAAAATATCCTTGAAGCATAAGCAGACTAGAGAATATATACCATGGTCTACTGAAATAGTCTCCATTATGAAAAGCCAAGGTTGATTCTAGAGCAGGTAAAAGATAGTCCTGAGGAGCTATCGGTATAGTGCCATTGGTAGAGAGCTTGCCACAGATACATGAACATTGAACTGGAGCCCCAGCATCAAAACAATTGATAGGCATGAAATAAATTATATATCAGAACGTTATAGTGTGTTAGAAAACACTATGAAAGAATGTCACAAGTATGCAGAATCATGCTTTAACAGCTTGGAGAGACTCTTTTAATCAAATGAAGTGACTATGCACATAGTTACAGGAATTCTAAGGCATTAAAAATATGATTCTTATTGCTATGCTTTGGGTGTTAAGTAGCTTTAAAAACCAAATCAAACAAACAAAACACACAAGCTGAAGGCTTTGTCCACAACTAGTGGTTCCAGTCACTGAACATGACTAGTCCTTAATAGGCTAGTCCTTAATTTCCTACTTCTCTAAGGTCTGTCATATGATCCTGGGCCAGAAGGCTGAAGACATCCTCCATCTTCCTGACTTACTTGGGCTGTATAAGTAGGCAGCTGTTTTTACAGTTTATCTCAGTTCCTGAAGTGGTGTTAGGCTTCCTATATATTTTCAGGTAATGTTGATCATTCTCAGATTTCTGACAGGGTTGAAAAGTTATTTATAGTCTCATAGCCAACTCAGGTGATTTGCTTTGGGAGAACAGATTTGAGAGGATGTTTTCAGATGGCATACAATTTAAATAAATCCAGGACATAAGCCAGGCATAGAATTATAAGCCTTTTAGTTAGGGCAGATGGTACTGTTCTATCTTAATGACAAAAAAAATGGACTGGGTGTTAGGTCTATCTTATACCTTATAAATTACAAAATGGTAATAGTTGTGTTCCATTTACATTTTGAAAGAAAAGGTGTTTTTATTTAAACAGAAAGGGTGATATGTGACAGGATATTCTCTGTCCAATTACATTAATATATTAGTGCAGCAGGAGGCCTGTGATTGGACAGGGAAAAGGGAAGCAGAGCTACGAGTTGGAGAGAGAGAGAGAGAGAGAGAGAGAGAGAGAGAGAGAGAGAGAGAGAGAGAGAGAGAGCTTCTGAGGAGAAAGGGAAGCCAAGATGGATGCAGACAGGCAGGAAGAAGAACCTGAAGCAGCATGGCTTTAAATAGCCATAGGCAGTTATGATATCATGGAGGTTAAAATAATTGGGATAATTTGTCTAATCTAGGCGGGCAGCTTTTATCACTATCAATTGGTTCTGAAATTATTATATTGGCATCTTGTGAAGTGAGAATTTATTGATACATAATCTGATTGGTTAATTATAAGCTTCAAGAGTTTTGATTTACACAGTTACTGGACTGGGACTGCCTACTATGGGGTTTATGGCAGAGAGGGAACAAGCAAACCAGAGCTTGAAACACAGCAATCAGTCACTGCAGGAGCTAGCTAGAGACAGAGCCAGCTGGACTGCACCAGGGTAGAGAGTTGCTGATGCTAGCTTGGGAACCATGGCAGGTCTTTTTTATTATTTCCCACAACAGGCTGCTACCTCTGAATACATATGCCAAAAGAAAATTTTTTTCTCTTAAGTTTGCTTTGCCAGATATTTTAGCAACAAAAAGTCTGACTCACATGACATGCATCCATTATAATATATGAGCACAGAGACAAAGGAGGAGGAGGTCTCCTGTTTACAGCAGTATGTCAGGGGCCTATTGGTAACTGTTAGGAGAGTTGAGGATAATTTTACAATCATCATGGTAATATTCAATTCTTCCTGGAGGAATTTTTATGAGCTATAGGGTATTTGGAATCATTTTTACAGATCATATGCTTATCATTTGAAAAACACATAACAATCAAACCATTGTAAAGTTGAGCAATGCCTTAACCAAATGATCCAACTTAATGCCATCAGTAAGGAACATATTCATGCCGTATACCTCTAGCAATGATATTTGAACATGGACACATCATATATCTGGTCTTCTAGCTGAAATTGTCAACTTCAAATTAATTAGAAAATACAAATATTAAAATAAGGAATGTATTAATTTAAGAAGTTAGAGAATCCATTTATAAGCTCGAAAATGTCAGTGCAATTAAAGATACAGAAAAGCTGTAGAAATGCTTGCTATGTGTTAAGACCACAGAGACTGGATGACAAAATGTGATAGCTACTTTTAGTCTGTGCCTAGAATTATGAAAGTTTTCTAAAGGGCATTGTTAGCTTCATTACCAAGAACTGGAATGTAGATGATAGGATAATAAAATAAGTGTGTGAAAGTTCACTTGTGAAGTCGACAATTACACTATTATTATATAAGAGAATAGCCACATGATGAAAGAGTCTAGAGTGATGTGTCTATAAACCACAGATAATGCAATATAGGAACCAAAGAAAGATGTTAAAGAGTCTCCTTTACAACCTCTAAAGGATGCATCTAGTGAGAGGGCTCAGTGGCTAACAGGGCTTGCTTCACAACCATGAGGACCTGATCAGGCATTCATTTATGTAAGTTAGGAATACCCTTGTGAGTACCCGTAACACCACTGCTGAGGCAACAGGCACAGAGGTTCATGGGGCTTTCTACTTGTTAGTTTATCCAAACATTCCAAGATTTGGGTTCTGGGAAAGAAAAAGGAACAATGTGGAGTGATAAAGGAAGATAGCCGATGTCTTCCTCCAGCCTCCAGGCACGTGCACAGAGATAAAAGACCACATGTACACATGAATCTAGTGAATCTACAACACACACACACACACACACACTTATATGAAAATAAAGTTAAAGGAATTAGAGTCAATTATACAAAATGGGACAAAGTTTATGAATGCCTTGACTTTGGAAAATTCATCTACAGAATTGTTACATAACCTGTTGTTTTAAGCCTCCAGGTTGTATGTGGTGATTTGTAACCGTGGGCCAGGAAACATACATAAAAGGCAAATCTGGGGAAAGGTGATAGAGGCGGCTTTGTTAATTTTGTAAGCTTGAAGACAAAGTCAAGAAACAATAGTGAAACAACAGAGTTCCTAAGAGTATTGAGGGCACAGTCTAGTTGACTTTTCTTAGGACTCAAGGTAATCTTATCAAGGGATGTGTGAATGACTCCTTTGTATTAACAAAAAGAATTACAATTTGATATGCAAATATCACAGTATTCTTAAGGGGATAATGTAAACCTAGATGGAAAACAAGAAGTAGAACAAAAAGAAAAGAGATCTTTGAACTGTCTAACTACTACAGACCAGAAACGAGTGTAGAAAATGAATCAGATCCAGGTCATTTTTATAGAAGAAAGATACCCTAGTAGGAAGTACAAAGAGCCTAGAGCTAAGAGTCCCCAGGGATCCATCCATCCCTAGGAAAAAGGATTGAACTACCAGTCAAGAACCTACAACATTTACCTGGCAGAATTTCAGAACTTTTCTGGATAAGTCACTCTTAGTCTTTCTACTTAGAAATAGAAATATCCATAGTTATTGTCTCCTACCCACCTCATCGTCATATGCCAACTGAATGGGAACAGAAAACTTGTCTGTACTTGCAATAGGTCTTCAAATAAAAAGGAGTTGTACTGAAAGAATAGTACATCAAGACCTTTGCCTACCTACCCTTGGACCTAATTTAGAGGATAAGATTCCAAACTTCAAATCGATTCCTAGAGGAATGACACTTGTTCTTAACCATGAACATATTTTACACATGAGATGTATCAAAAGCCATGGCAGAGAGTTGTCTCCAAATATCAGCACAGTACTCTCACTACATTATGATTTTTGACCTTTCTCCCATTGGAAGAGGGGAATTACCTTACAGATCTAGCAAATAAAACTCAAGAAACCCACCCACCAAGCTTGTTAGTATAAGCATGACCCAAATATTGCACGTGATGTCTTAATCATTAGACATGATCTGAATGTTGCATATGATATCCTAATACTTATGAGCCAATTTATCACTTGTTTGAAATCATATTTACCTGAACACCATGCATTTCACCTGGAAACTGACGATCTCCTCCTTCCTGAAATCCAGGTGGACACGTGTTTGAGGTGAAAACTATGCTGTATGAATTCTAAAGCAAGGTCAGACAACTGCCTGGTTCTTACTCTTGAGCCATTTGCTCTTAGACTATAGTCCCCATGGTGTGAGCAAACTCAAGCAACCTGCCAAAGGGAATACATGTTAGGAAATGCAGGCTCAACTTCTCACCAACAGCTCTGGCCACATCCACTGGCCAATTATGTAAAAGGGCTTTCAACTACTATAGCAAAATGGCAGACACAACTGAAAAAAAGGAAAGACTTGTTTTGGTTCAAAGTTTCAGAGATCTGTGGTCTGTGCAGCCTGTCACTTTGTGGATGGTGGTGAGGCAGTGCATCAGGGTGGAAGCATGTGGCAGAGGAAGCTGACCACCATAGAGAGGCTAGAACAAAGAGCAGCAAAGAGAGGAGGGCAGGACCTCACTATCCCTTTAAGGCCATGCAGCACCCAAGAACTTGACTTTCTTCTGCTATGCCATATTTTCTAACGATCATACCACTTCCCAATAGTGCCACAAGCTAGGGACCAAGACTTCAACATATGGATCTGTGTGGAGAGGAAAGGCATTCAACATACAAAGACAGCCATGGCTATGTGAGATAAAGCCAGCTTAAGTGAAGGTTTTTGCCCCACCTACACAGTTGAACATTTGAGCTGTACCACATCAAGCAGGAGCAAGCCATTCTCATGGAATTTTTAAACAGCTTGTAAATTGGTGAGCAAAACAAATGGCTGGAAGCACTAAATCTTAGGGTTGGTTATTCTATAACAATGAGATAATGAAACAAAAACATATTCTATTATTCAGGTTTGTTAAGACACTGAACAAAAAACAGCAACAGTAATCTATATCTATCTATTGTCTGTCCATCTTTCTATCTGTATATCCCCCCTCTTTGCGTGTGTGTGTGTGTGTGTGTGTGTGTGTGTGTGTTCAGATGCCAATTAAAGCTCAAATTTGAATTACTCCACCCCTCTCCTCCCTCTCCCTGAATCTCTGGAAGGGGCCAGTTGTAACCACTTTCACACAATGTGAAGCATCACACACATTAGACTCTTGAAGGTGAAGATTTAAAGTAGAACTTTACATCTGGCCTCTGTGAAAGCTCTGACCCATGCTATAGAGACGATAGCAGGATATATTCTTTGTAACTGATAATGTATCTCCAATTGGCCTCTGTGCAGTTTCCAAGCTATAACTCTTATATGACAAACATAACATTCACTTATATGACAAAACAGGGTACTGAAACACATTTTAATTCTATCTAGAAACTAATCTCAGCATAGGAATCATTACCCAAATCCCGAGGCAAAGGGACTATAATATCCTTAATTAAAGAAAGGTACATAATCTTTAACACTTTAACACTAATTACTGGAGATGAGAAAGGAGAAGAGAGTGATTTGCCTTCCTACCTCTCCACAGCCCGTGGAGAGCAGCACTGTCCTCCTCTCTTTGCTGCCCCAGCAGTATTTCTAGAGAGTTCCACATGGAATGGCCAACTCAAAAAGCATCTCCTCTCATCTTGTGAGGACCAAGTTGATTTTGCACACAGCTTTCCCACATTCATCTCAACATTTATACTTATGCTGGCCCCCATCCATCAGTATGCTTATACAAGTCAACTTCTGCACATTAAAGGGAAAGGTAGGGACTCTTATCATTGTATGCCTCCCAAAATAATCTAACCATAGAATGACAAAATATGACATCTAATGGTACGTGCAAGCTTACTAGGGAAGACTCTAACATCAGAGTCAAGTCCAGATAATCTGAATTTTTGATATCTAATTGTTCATGTCCATGGTACTCATCTCTTGTGGGTGTATGAGGACTGATAGTAGCCAAACTCAAGAAGAACGAAGACCAAAGTGTGGACACTTTGCCCCTTCTTAGAATTGGGAACAAAACACCCATGAAAGGAGTTACAGAGACAAAGTTTGGAGCTGAGACAAAAGGATGGACCATTTAGAGACTGCCATATCCAGGGATCCATCCCATAATCAGCCTCCAAACGCTGACACCATTGCATACACTAGCAAGATTTTGCTGAAAGGACCCTGATATAGCTGTCTCTTGTGAGACTATGCCGGGGCCTAGCAAACACAGAAGTGGATGCTCACAGTCAGCTATTGGATGGATCACAGGGCCCCCAATGGAGGAGCTAGAGAAAGTACCCAAGGAGCTAAAGTGATCTGCAACCCTATAGGTGGAACAACATTATGAACTAACCAGTACCCCGGAGCTCTTGTCTCTAGCTGCATATGTATCAAAAGATGGCCTAGTTGGCCATCACTGGAAAGAGATGCCCATTGGACATGCAAACTTTATATGCCCCAGTACAGGGGAACGCCAGGGCCAAAAAGGGGGAGTGGGTGGGTAGGGGGGTGGGGGGGAGGGTATGGGGGACTTTTGGGATAGCATTGGAAATGTAAGTGAGGAAAATACCTAATTTAAAAAAGAGTAATAGTTTAATTTCCATGCCTGCCTCATGGATTTTTTTGACTACCAAGTAAGACAAATTGGGTCAGAGTTGAAAAAGGAATCTATATGATACAAATACCCTAAAGCAAAAAGAGTTCTCAAAGCAGCTCACTTTTAAAGGCATCACCTATCCACTGTTCCAAATCCCTAAACTATGCTTCACATCTCACTAGACCTTCAGAAACTTTCCCCAAGCCTTCCTTCTGTTCTCCATAGAGAAATTCTCAACTCTGCCTTCTGTCTCCCCTTCCCACATTCAGTCAATGCTGCTGTCCTCTTGGTTCTCCTAAGTCAAGAATAACAAATATCACCTCACTTTTTCATCATGTGAATTCCAAGCCCATTCAGGCCTGTCTCCCACTGCTCTTCCTTAGGATTCTGCCCAAGCGGTAAAATCTTGCCCCACATTTGATCCTTCCAAGGGCTCATAGCCTTCATTCCTTTCCTTATACAGCTTTTCTATCCAGGATGGTCCCTGTGTTTTAGCCCTCCCTAATAAAGACTCTAATATGGTTTGTGATGCTCAGTATGGGGATAATCATCAAGAGAAAGTGGAAGAGTTGTTTTTGGTTTTTGGTTTGTTTGTTTGTTTTCTGTTTCCATAATAACGCTATTTCCATCAGCATGTTCAGGTCCAGCCTCTCTAAGCACACAGTCCTGAGGAAATGCTTGATTAGATTTATAAGTACACCTTATCCTGAATGCTAAGCCAAAGGGGGCAGAAGCTTTTATTCAAAAGAAATGTGCCTATAACTAGGACTTACAGCAGTTAGTCACCTCCATTTGCAATTAACCTTATGACAACTTAGAAAATGGAGAAATCCTTATAAATTTCTTTCTTGGAATCTATTATTAATTAGCATACAAATAATTGGATTTTTTACATTACTTTCATACATTTATACTATGTAGTTTTATCGTGCCCTATTGTTCTCTTTTGCTCCCCTCTACTTTCATTTCTGATTTTATGTATGAAGGAAGCAATATTTATCTTTCTGAGTTTATTTCAGCTGACATGATGATCTCAGTTCCATTACCTTCCTGAAAACTCAAATAGTTTTGTTCTTCCTGTGTCTGAACAGCACTCCACTGAGTGTATATACTTCACTGTGTGTAATATACACCACTGTGTATATACAACACATTTCCTGGTTTTCTCTATATGTTGATGGCACATAGGCAGGTTCCATAGCCTACTAAAATATACCTCAGCTGCTCATTCAAGTAGACCACTTAAGGACCACCCATGCTCTTTCTTTTCTTTTCTTTTCTTTTCTTTTCTTTTCCCCTCTCCCCTCCCCTCCCCTCCCCTCCCCTCCCAGAAGATCCGGGACTGATGTTATACAGACAACAAGAGAACACAAATGCCAGCCCAGGCTACTATACCCGGCCAAACTCTCAATTACCATAGATGGAGAAACCAAAGTTTTCCACGACAAAACCAAATTCACACATTATCTTTCCACGAATCCAGCCCTTCAAAGGATAATAACAGAAAAAAAAATATAAGGATGGAAACTACGCCCTAGAAAAAGCAAGAAAGTAATCCTTCAACAAAGCTAAAAGAATACAGCCACAAGAACAGAATGCCAACTCTAACTACAAAAACAATACGAAGCAACAATTATTTTTCCTTAATATCTCTTAATATCAACGGACTCAATTCCCCAATAAAAAGACATAGACTAACAGACTGGCTACACAAACAAGACCCAACATTTTGCTTTACAGGAAACCCATCTCAGGGAAAAAGACAGAAACTACCTCAGAGTGAAAGGCTGGAAAACAATTTTCCAAGAAAACGATCTGAAGAAACAAGCTGGAGTAGCCATTCTAATATCAAATAAAAACGACCTCCAACCGAAAGTTATCAAAAAAGACAAGGAGGGGCACTTCATACTCATCAAAGGTAAAATCTTCCAAGAGGAACTCTCAATTCTGAATATATATGCTCCAAATGCAAGGGCAGCCACACTCATTAAAGAAACTTTAGTAAAGCTCAAAGCACACATTGCACCTCACACAATAATAGTGGGAGACTTCAACACCCCACTTTCATCAATGGACAGATCATGGAAACAGAAACTAGACAGGGACACAGTGAAACTAACAGAAGTTATGAAACAAATGGATCTGACAGATATCTACAGAACATTTTATCCGAAAACAAAAGGATATACCTTCTTCTCAGCACCTCACGGGACCTTCTCCAAAATTGACCATATAATTGGTCACAAAACAGGCCTCAACAGATACAAAAATATTGAAATTGTCCCATGTATCCTATCAGACCACCATGGCCTAAGACTGATCTTCAATAACAACATAAATAATGGAAAGCCAACATTCACGTGGAAACTGAACAACACTCTTCTCAATGATACCTTGGTCAAGGAAGGAATAAAGAAAGAAATTAAAGACTTTTTAGAGTTTAATGAAAATGAAGCCACAACATACCCAAACCTATGGGACACAATGAAAGCATTTCTAAGAGGGAAACTCATAGCTCTGAGTGCCTCCAAGAAGAAATGAGAGAGAGCACACACTAGCAGCTTAATAATACACCTAAAAGCTCTGAACAAAAGGAAGCAAATTCACCCAAGAGGAGTAGATGCCAGGAAATAATTAAACTCAGAGGCGAAATTAACCAAGTGGGAACAAGAAGAACTATTCAAAGAATCAACCAAACAAGGAACTGGTCCTTGAGAAAACCAACAAGATAGATAAACCCTTAGCCAGACTCACTAGAGGGCACAGGGAAAGCATCCTAATTAACAAAATCAGAAATGAAAACGGAGACATAACAACAGAACCTGAAGAAATTCAAACACTATCAGATCCTTCTACAAAAGGCTATACTCATCCAAACTGGAAAACCTGGATGAAATGGACAAATTTCTAGACAGATACCAGGTACCAAAGTTAAGTCAGGATCTGATCAATGACCTAAACAGTCCTATATCCCCTAAAGAAATAGAAGCAGTCATTAATAGTCTCCCTACCGAAAAAATCCCAGGACCGGATGGGTTTAGTGCAGAGTTCTATCAGACCTTCAAAGATCTAATTCCAGTTCTTCTCAAACTATTCCACAAAATAGAAACAGAAGGTACTCTACCCAATTTATTCTATGAAGCCACAATTACTCTGATACCTAAACTACAGAAAGACCCAACAAAGATAGAGAACTTAAGACCAATTTCCCTTATGAGTATCGATGCAAAAACACTCAATAAAATTCTCGCTAACCGAATGCAAGAACACATCAAAACAATCATCCATCCTGACCAAGTAGGTTTCATTCCAGGGATGCAGGGATGGTTTAATATATGGAAATCCATCAACAACGTAATCCACTATATAAACAAACTCAAAGACAAAACCACGTGATAATCGCATTAGATGCTAAGAAAGCATTTGACAAAATGCAACACCCATTCATGATAAAAGTCTTGGAAAGATCAGGAATTCAAGGCCCATACCTAAGCATGATAAAAAGGAGTCTACAGCAAACCAGTATCCAACATCAAAATAAACGGTGAGAAGCTGGAAGCAATCCCACTAAAATCAGGGACTAGACAAGGCTGCCGATTTTCTCCCTACCTATTCAATATAGTACTTGAAGTCTAGCCAGAGCAATTCGACAACAAAGTGGGATACAAATTGGAAAGGAAGAAGTCAAAATATTACTTTTTGCAGATGATATGATAGTATATATAAGTGACCCTAAAAATTCCACCAGAGAACTCCTGAACCTGATACACAGCTTCGGTGAAGTAGCTGGATATAAAATTAACTCAAACAAGTCAATGGCCTTTCTCTACACAAAGGATAAACAGGCTGAGAAAGAAATTAGGGAAACAACACCCTTCACAATAGTCATAAATAATATAAAATACCTTGGTGTGACTCTAACTAAGGAAGTGAAAGATCTGTATGATAAGAACTTCAAGTCTCTGAAGAAAGAAATTAAAGAAGATCTCAGAAGATAGAAAGATCTCCCATGTTCATGGATTGGCAGGACCAATATAGTAAAAATGGCTATCTTGCCAAAAGCAATCTAAAGATTCAATGCAATCCTCATCAAAATTCCAACTCAATTCTTCAACGAATTAGAAAGGGCAACTTGCAAATTCATCTGAAATAACAAAAAACCTAAGACAGAAAAACGTCTTCTCAATGATAAAAGAACCTCTGGTGGAATCACCATGCCTGACCTACAGAGCTGTACTACAGAGCAATTGTGGTAAAAACTGCATGGTACTGGTATAGTGACAGACAAGTAGACCAATGGAACAGAATTGAAGACCCAGAGATGAACCCACACACCTATATGATCACTTGATCTTTGACAAGGGAGCTGAAACCATCCAGTGGGAAAAAGACAGCATTTTCAAAAAATGGTGCTGGCACAACTGGCGGTTATCATGTAGAAGAATGTGAATTGATCCATTCCTATCTCCTTGTACTAAGGTCAAATCTAAGTGGATCAAGGAACTCCACATAAAACCAGAGACACTGAAACTTATAGAGGAGAAAGTGGGGAAAAGCCTTGAAGATATGGGTACAGGGGAAAAAATTCCTGAATAGAACAGCAATGGCTTGTACTGTAAGATCAAGAATCAACAAATGGGACCTCATAAAATTGTAAAGGCAAAAGACACTGTCAATAAGACAAAAAGGCCACCAACAGATTGGGAAAGGATCTTTACCTATCTCAAATCAGATAGGGGACTAATATCCAACATATATAAAGAACTCAAGAAGGTGGACTCCAGAAGATCAAATAATCCCATTTAAAAATGGGGTACAGAGCTAAACAAAGAATTCTCACCTGAGGAATACTAAATGGCTGAGAAGCACCTGAAAAAAATGTTCAACATCCTTAATCATCAGGGAAATGCAAATCAAAACAACCCTGAGATTGCACCTCACAATAGTCAGAATGGCTAAGATCAAAAATTCAGGTGACAGCAGATGCTGGCGAGGATGTGGAGAAAGAGGAACACTCCTCCATTGTTGGTGGGATTGCAGGCTTGTACAACCACTCTGGAAATCAGTCTGGCAGTTCCTCAGAAAATTGGACATAGTACTACCGGAGGATTCAGCAATACCTCTCCTGGGCATATATCCAGAAGATGTCCCAACCGGTAAGAAGGACACATGCTCCACTATGTTCATAGCAGCCTTATTTATAATAGCCAGAAGCTGGAAAGAACCCAGATGCCCCTCAACAGAGGAATGGATACAGAAAATGTGGTACATTTACACAATGGAGTACTACTCAGCTATTAAAAAGAATGAATTTATGAAATTCCTAGCCAAATGGATGGACCTGGAGGGCATCATCCTGAGTGAGGTAACACATTCACAAAGGAACTCACACAATATGTACTCACTGATAAGTGGATATTAGCCCAAAACCTAGGATACCCAAGATATAAGATACAATTTGTACAACCACTCTGGAAATCAGTCTGAAAACTGGAGGATCCCGCAATACCTCTCCTGGGCATATATCCAGAAAATGTTCCAACTGGTAATAATGACACATGCTTCACGATGTTCATAGCAGCCTTATTTATAATAGCCAGAAGCCAGAAAGAACCCAGATGCCCCTCAACAGAGGAATGGATACAGAAAATGTGGTACATTTACACAATGGAGTGCTACTCAGCTATTAAAAAGAATGGATTTATGAAATTACTAGACAAATGTATGGACCTGGAGGGTATCCTCCTGAGTGAGGTAACCCAATCACAAAAAAACTCACCTGATATATACTCACTGATAAGTTAATATTACCCCAGAAACTTAGAATACCCAAGTTACAAAACACATGAAACTCAAGAAGAACGAAGACCAAAGTGTGATCACTTTGCCCCTTCTTAAAATTCAGAACAAAACACCCATGGAAGGAGTTACAGAGACAAAGTTTGGAGCTGAGATGAAAGGATGGACTGTCTAGAGACTGCTGCATCCGGGAATCCATCCCATAATCAGCTTCCAAATGCATTCACCATGGAATATGCCAGCAAGATTTTGCTGAAAGGACTCTGATATAGCTGTCTCTTGTGAGGCTATGCCAGTGCCTGGCAGAAGTGGATGGTCACAGTCAGCTATTGAATGGAACACAAGTCCCCCAATGGAGGAGCTAGAGAAAGTACCCAAGGAGCTAAAGAGGTCTTCAACCCTATAGGTGGAACAACAATATGAACTAACCAGTACCCCCAGAGCTCCTGTCTCTGGCTGCATATGTACAGAAGACGGCCTAGTCGGCCATCATTGGGAAGAGAGGCCCCTTGGTATTGCAAACTTTATATGCCCCAGTACAGGGCAATGCCAGGGCCAAGAAGTGGGAGTGGGTGGGTAGGGGAGTGTGGGGGGGCATCAAGGGATATGGGGGACTTTTGGGATAGCATTTGAAATGTAAATGAATAAAATATCTAATTATATATATATGAAGCCCATGGCTAAGAAGGCCAAGGGCCCCAAGGCTGGAACAAAAAATAAAAAAATTTAAAAATAAACTAAAAAAAATATATATATACGTATTTTACATTTAAAATATACCTATAATATACTTATTATTTCATTTAAAAAGTGCATAATAAAGTGAAGCCATTAAAGGAAATAAAGAATAAGATTTTAAAAAATAAAAAAATAAAATAAAATAAAAAGAAAGCAAGCTAAACAAGCCATGAGGAACAAGCTAGTAAGCAACACCCCTCTATGACCTCTGTATCAGCTCCTGCCTCCAGGTTCCTGTCTAGCTTGAGTTCCTGTCCTGAGCAGCAATATGGGATTGCAAGCCAAATAAACCTTCCTCTCCCCATTGCTTTTTGTTCATGGTGTGTGACTGCAGCAATAGAAACCCTAAGACAAGTTAAGGAACAGCTTTAGTGCTGGGAGAAAAGGAAAAGAGAAGCAAAGCATATAACTGGTACTGTGTGGCAAAGAGAGTCCACAGAGAGAGAGACAGACAGAGAGAGAGACAGACAGACAGAGAGAGAGACAGACAGACAGACAGACAGACAGACACAGACACAGACACAGACAGACACAGACACAAAGAGGCAGATAGACAGACGGAGACAGAGAGAGAGACAGTGAAAGAGACAGAGAGACAGAGGGAAAGTCTCTTAATGATTATTGGGATGTAGGAAAACTGGAAAGGTGGAGGATGTAAAATGAAGAGATGAGTAGAAATAAGCAATGGATTTCAGCATGCTGTTTCCCAAACATGCACACAGCATGAGCTGATCAGCTATAGTACTATGCACAATTAATAAATATTTGCCAAAAGTAAAATACAATTCTGTTAAGTAACAGATTTATCGCAAACCTATTCTTTTGTTCTGTCTTTTATAGACCTGTCTCCTTCCCCACAGGGAGCTAATCCTATCTCACCCTTAACATAATAGAGAGCCAATTTTTTAATCAAAAACCATTTTTAGGATCAAAGAGAAACATGTTTCGTCAGATAGAGTGTTCGTTTTATCATCTGTGGGGAGTGTGCAGCTAAAATTAGAGATGGTGTCCCCCAAATTCTCAAAAAGCAAAACAAAAAAATGAAATGCTTTTAAATTCAGGGAGGGACGATTGGAGCCCTTTGTTTTTTCCTTACAGGATATATTTCTCAAGTACTAGCGGAAGTGCTAATGAGAGACAGGCCTCCTTGCCATCCAGCGACACATGTAACAGGTCACATGAAACCACAGAAAATGAGTCTATTTTAAAACGTCAGAAGCAACACTAAAGGAAAACCCGGACTTGGACTTTTTCCTCTTGATCACAGTGTAATAGAGACAATTCAGAAATGATCTCTTCTGAACTTGCTGATATCCGTGATTGAAATAGTGTTGCTAATGATAACAATGTGTACAGTTATTACATGGAAAGTACTAATAATGTGAATCATATGGCCCTCGGCTTCAGTTCCTCTCTAGATTCTTTTCCCTGGGCATATCTGATTCCTCAGAGATTAGCCTACTAAAACTCATATTTGTACTACCAAGGAGAACATTTGGATTTCTAAGAACAAAGTCAAAAAATTAACCAAGTTTCCACTTGTGCCAGATTTTCCACATAAAACAACCTTGGTGCAGAAGGTAGAAGACAAACAAAAAACACACTATTTTAAAGTATTTTTAACACCTGTTGTATTTTCTTAGGTCTGTCTAGGAGACATAATATTAAAACAATCGTGTGCTGTGAGAACCACAGAAATAGTACTGTGGATAAAAGTGCTTACCCTGCAAGCCTGGGATCCGGGTTCAATCCACCTTTATATAGAGGAGAAAATCAAATTGATAAAGTTGTTCTTTGGCCTACACACACACACACACACCATGGCACACATGCCCTCTTATGCACACATAAAATAATAAATAAATAAATAAAATATTTAAATGTATGTGGTATGAAAGTATGAGGTTCACATTGAAATCTTTAAATATTGCCTAACTTCTAGATCAGTGATTCTCAACTTGTGAGTCATGACCCCTTAGGGGACTCAAATGATCCTCCCACAAGGGTTGCCTTATACCATCAGGAAACACAGATATTTACATTATGATTCATAACAGTAGCAATGTTACAGTTACTAAGTACAATAAAGATAATTTTATGGTTGGAGGTCACCACAATGTGAGGAACTGTATTAAAGAGTTGCAGAAATAGGAAAGCTGAAACCACTGTTCTAGATTATATCTTCAATAAAATGCTAGAATACTTTCTTTTCCATATTTAGGAGAAATGTAATGATATTCAGATTTCATCCTGTTTACACTTCTGACAGTCATAGGAAATTCCATTTGTAAAGGTACATATCATTTTGATCATAAGTTACTTTCCAATTGTTCTTGAGATTATAATTAAAACTGCAAACAAGAGATAGTGTCCTTTTTGTCTCTGGGTTGATATAACAGGATTGAAATAGAAAAACTTTTCTCAGATGGCCTAGTCGGCCATCACTGCAAAGAGAGGCCCATTGGACTTGCAAACTTTATATGCCCCAGTACAGGGGAACCCCAGGGCCAAAAAGGGGGAGTGGGTGGGTAGGGGATTGGGGGGGTATGGGGGACTTTTGGGATAGCATTGAAAATGTAAACGAGGAAAATACCTAATTAAAAAAAAAAGAAAAAGAAAAAAAAAGAAAAACTTTTCTCATCAAATACTCAGTAAGTATCAAGAAAATCATAAATATATCCACAAGTGTACCATAAAAGCAAAGACTCAGTGGCTGGAGGGATGGCTCAGTGGTTAAGAACACTTGTTGCTCTTGCAGAGAACCCAGGTTTGGTTGCCAGAACAGAGGCGATAGGTCACAACCACCTGTTACTTCAGTCCTAAGGGATCTGACATCTCTTCTGGCCTCTTTGGGCATTAGGCATGCATATGGTATAAAACAGACAGACAGACAAAATGTTCACACATATAAAATTAAAATAAATGGACTCTTTAAAAAAAAAAAAAAAGCTCAATGACAGGAGTGGGAGAGACTGCTCAGTAGGTAAGAGCGCTGGTGCTTCCAGAAGATCTGGGTTTGATGCTTAGCACCCACATGGTAACTCACAACCATGTGTGACTCCAGTTCCAAGGGAGCTGACACCGACTTCTTGCTGCTGCAGGCACCTAGCATGCATGTGGTACACAGACATTCAGGTAGGCAAAACAACCATACATATAATAACAGACTACCACAATCGTGACCTGTCTCCCACAATAAGCCATATATCAACATTCCATTGTCAAAGTAAGATATATGACCAAACTTGACATCAGTGGTGAACAAAACACAGCTCTTTACTGGGAATGGAAGAAAACTGGGAATAAGTTTATTGTTAAAGGAACTTCTCAAAGACTGAGTGAAACATACCTTTAATCCCAGAACACTGGAAGAAGAACAAAGCAGATCTTTGTTAACTCAAGATCTACATAGTAAGTTTCAGGCCAATCAAGGCTACATAGAGAGATTGTGTGTGTGTGTGTGTGTGTGTGTGTGTGTGTGTGTGTGTGTGTGTGTGTGTGTGCACGTGCCTGCCTGCATGCCTGCCTGTCTATAAGAGAAAAAGAGTAAGAGAGGGAGGGAGTGGGAGGGAGTGGGAGGGAGGGAGGGAGGGAGACAGAGACAGAGACAGACAGAGAGACAGAGACAGAGACAGAGAGAGAGAGAGAGAGAGAGAGAGAGAGAGAGAGAGAGAAACTTCCTGAAAAGATACCTAAACAAAGAACAGATTCCTCAGTTGTCTCACTCACAGAACAATGAGCACTTAATTGGAAAACTCTGCCTGCTTACCAAACAATTGTTTCTTCATGGTTACAACAGAAATCTCAGATTAAACAAAGAAGAATCAGAGGAAAATTAATAGTTGGAATACATTTGTAAGTAAAAGTTATTAGAAAGAGTCCCAAGAAAGGCAGAAAAAAAAAACTATGATAAAGATTTTTAAACAAGATGTTTACAGCAGTAACATCTAAATACAAACACCCATTCTGCTGAATTACACATAAAACGCACAAGCCTAGACCACTGGGCAACCTGGTAAACTTGAGACATAAAAGCACAAAATTTGGAAATGAAAATGAAATAACCCAGACATTCTCATCCTGTGGGTCGAGACCCTTTAGCAAACCATTATCTCCAAAAACTTTTACATTGTGATTCATAACAGTAACAAAACTACAGTTACGAAGTATCAACAAAAATAATTTTATGGCTGGGGGTCACCACAGCATGTGTTAAAGGGTCGCAGCATTAGGAGGTTGAGAACCACGGAAATAACACAAGTTAGAGAAGAGATCTGAGGACTCCTGAGTGTCTGTTTTCCTCAGCTATAAGTGAACAAATGAAAGAACTTGAAGCAAAAGGGTAATTTTGAAGCAAACAGAAACTGCTGAGAGCTCCAATGTTATTTAAATTTCTCCAAAACATAGAATAAAAGAAAAACTTGTGAATTCTTTTTATGAACCTAGTATCATCTTGGTGGAAAATGGAATAAAACCCAGAGCCCTAAAAGATACAAATTAGTCCTTCTTCAGAAAATGAGCTAAAAAATTCTAGGTAAATATTAGCAAATATAATGGCATATTGAAATAGCAGTTCACTTCCATCTTTGACAGGACCACCCTCCAGAATGTTATCCCTTATCTTTATTTGTATGAGAAGTACAAATAGGAATGAAGCATACACATACCAAAGTGATAAGCCTTTTCTGAGAAAGGCCATATTAGGATCTGTAGTTACAATGAAAGTCCAAAGGAACAGCAAGGTGACCTTCAGAGTTAGCCTTACCCAGGCTGTCAAAGGCAGTGTTTGACTGCAGTGGACAGCTGTCCTGACTATTTTTGTTTTATAGAAAAGACAAGGCCTTCCCCCTCCCTTTGGGAAGCCAACTTCAAAGAGAAGAAAGCAATTAATTAATCTGTTATAGTTGTGTCTTCTGAAATTTACCTACCAGCCAAGTTGTCATGCTTTCCCTGGGGCAGAGTAAGCATCTTACTAAGAGACTAAGAGACATCAAGAATGTTATACTAATTAAGGTCATTGCTCACAGAAACACTGAAAGTGGAAAATGTATTCCAGCTTTGATAAAGTTGTTTTGCTTTAAATTCATTAGGTTTAATCATCAGCCTGTGGTGTGTGTCCCTTGAAGAAGAAGCATCAGGAAAATCTATTATACCAGCAGTTGATGTCTGGTTATCTTTTGGGAACCACCGATGTGAAAGATAGATACTTCCTCCAGAAGGCCGGGATGCAGGATAATAGATCATTAAATAAATCCAGGATTACTCTGTACTCAAAAGCTGAAATCTTACTACTCACAGGTATAGTTTAGAAATGGTTTATACCCCAAAGCTTGGTCTTCAGGTTGGTGAGGGCGAGACAGAACCTTTAAAAGGTGGGACCTAGTTCAAGGTAATTAGATCATGGAAGCATGGCCTTAGACAGAGAGTAAAGTAGTTCTTACAGGACCCTGGTTCGTTCTCAGCAGTAAGCAGCTTCTCTGCCATGTTGTAATGGGGAAGGGCAGGGCTGCCAGAGGTCAAACAGATGGGACTTCCAGATCCAAAACCTGAAGAAGGTCCTTAGCCTTAGTATGTGCTATAGGAAGAGAGAAGTAGACTTGTGTATCCTAGTCTTCAGTTTTAAAATTTGTCTTTGTTGAGCTATGTCAAACAGCTCATCAGAGAGTCCACCATTCCTGTAACTATAGTAACCACAAGACTAGAGGACACAAACGGTAAAGTGCCATGTTCCCCTAAAGGCTCCAGGTTGGGGTTAGAATGGTACAGGACGTCAAGTCCATGTCTAAAAGATTGAGTATGCTGTGGCTAACACAAGATGTTAAGTGTTAATTTATGGTATGTGATAATGGCATCATTTTTTAATCTTTATCTGTTAGAGGTTCATCCTGAATTGCTTAAGGCTAAAATAGTGTGATGTGGGAAACTGTTGAAGCTGTTATAGTAAACAAAAAACTACTGTGTGAATAGAGTACATGGGTACTACACTGTAGATGAGTTCTGAAGACTCAAAGGGCCAGAAGCCTCCAGTAACCTAGGAAACTTAGGACTGTGATATTTGAGCACTATAAGATATGTAGGGATTTTCTGGCTTATCAAGGAAGGAAGCACTAGGAGTTTTTTCCTGTTTTTTTATTAGCTATTTTATTTACATTTCAAATGTTATCCCCTTTCCTAGTTTCCCCTCCAAATACCCCCATCCTCTCCCCGCTCCCCCTACTCACCAACCTACCCACTTCTGCTTCCTGGCTGTGGCATTACCCTATACTAGGGCATATAACCTTCACAGGACCAGGGGCTGAGATTACATCTCATACCAGTCAGGATGGCTAAGATCAAAAACTCAGATGACAGCACATGCTAGTGAGGATGTGGAGAAAGAGGAACATTCCTCCATTGCTGGTGGGATTGCAAGCTAGTATAACCACACTCTAAAAATCAGTTTGGCGGTTCCTCAGAAAATTGAACATAATACTACCAGAGGACCCAACAATACCACTCCTGGGCATAAACCCAGAAGATGCTCCAACATGTAATAAGAACACGTGCTCCACTATGTTCATAGCAGCCTTATTTATAATAGCCAGAAGCTGGAAAGAACCCAGATGTCCCTCAACAGAGGAATGGATACAGAAAATGTGGTACATTTACACAATGGAGTAGTACTCAGCTATTAAAAACATTTTAAAAGTATTATGAAATTCTTAGACAAATAGATGGATCAGGAGGATATCATCCTGAGTGAAGTAACCCAGTCACAAAAAAAAAAACACAAATGATATGCACTCACTGATAAGTGAATATTAGCCCAGAAGCTCAGAATACCCAAGATATAATTTACAAAACACATGAAACTCAAGAAGGAAGACCAAAGTGTGGATACTTCAATCCTTCTTAGAAGGGGGAACAAAATACCCAGTTACAGAGACAAAGTGTGAAGCAGAGACGGAAGGATGGACCATCTAGAGACTGCCCCACCTGGGGATCCATCCCATAAACAATCACCAAAACCAGACACTATTGTGGATGACAACAACAGCTTGCTGACAGGAGCCTGATATAGCTGTCTCCTGAGAGGCTCTGCCAGTGCCTGACAAATACAGAAGTGAATGCTCACAGTTTTCCTTTGGATGGAGCACAGGGACCCCAATGAAAGAGCTAGAGAAAGTACCCAAGGAGCTGAAGGGGTTTGCAACCCCATATGAGGAACAACAATATGAACTAACTAGTATTTTCAGATATCCCGGGGACTAAACCACCAAAGAAAACACACGGTGAGACTCATGGCTCTACCTGCATATGTATCAGAGGATGGCCTAGTCAGTCATCAATGGGAGGAGAGGTCCTTGGTCCTGTGAAGGAAATAGTAGTTTTAAATGTTTTATTGATTCTTCGTGAAGTTCACATTATGCACCCCTATCCCATTCATCTTCCCATCCCTTCACATCTGCCCTCTGTCCTTGCAACAGCCACCCCCAGGAAAATAAAGCAATTAAAAATAATAATAATGAAAGAAAATCTTGCTGTGGAAGCTGCCATGTGTCATTGTGAGTCCCACAGTATACCCTTTTATCCACACATCTTTACTTGCAAATGTTCGTTGCAATGAGGCATGTGGTCTGGATCAAGACCTCTGGCTTCTGCTACATTCTCAATACTGGCTCCTCACTGGGGCTCCTCTCAGATATCCTATTGTTGCCTTCTGTCGTGGTAATATTATAGCTTTGGTTCTACAGGACTGCCCAGTTCACGTGTTCCCGTAGTTCATAGATGGGGTAGATATTGGGGTGAGCCAACTGAAACCCTGGATTTCAGCCTGGGTAGTAGCTGAATTGGACAGCCTGTCAGTTCTACTGCACCCATACCAACAAGGCCAGCTCTTCAGCACTGCCTGCCCCAGTCTCCCGAGTGCTACAGTCAACAAAGGGAGGGGCTGGCTCACTCATACCTTTGCCACCAGAGTCAGCTAGGAAATACTATTTTAGATCAGGAAGTGATCTTAGGGCTCCAGGTCCAAGATGTGCAGAAAAACACCTGAAAATGTTAGGAAGCAGCTTGAGAAGAAATTCTGCCAAAGAAGCTGCATAAGCCCAGTGAAGTCATTTAAGGTTAAATTTTACATTCAGCTTTTTCATCACCACCTCCATCATTATCACCACCAACATCAGCACATTTGGTCTTTGTTGTTGTTTGTTTGTTTGTTTGTAACAAGAGTTTTGCTATGTAGTCTAAGCTAATCTTGATCTCATCAGTGTCCTGCTTCAGTCTCCCTAGTACTGGGATTACAAGTCTTTGCTACCATCTCCAGCAGAAGGGACATTAGTCTTTATTTAGAGTTGACAACATAAGAGTTGCTGCATTGTGTCATTTCAGACATTTTTTTCTTTTTTAAAAATTAACCACCTTGACCATAAAATAGCTTACAGTCAACTTCCCAAACATTATCTTTTAAGGCAAGACTCCAAAAGTGTCTTCAGTTAGAAACCTCCTTATCTAGCTCACATTTTCCTTAAGAGCACACTGTTCAGCTAGTTCACAGGGTCACTGGCAGCATCAGCATAGTTTCACAAACTAGTTTTCATCTCTTTGATCAGAAGGAGGTATCCCATAGCAGGTCTAGCACAGGTGCTACACTCTCCGGTCGAGTCAGATGGACAAGCCGAAAGGCTTAAAAGTCACTCATGAGGCAAAAGAGTTTCAAGGAAGCTCTTCTCCTGGAGTCTAGCGTTCTCTACCCATACATTAATTTTTCATTCCCGCGTTCCATTACCGCGTTAGTCTAGTGTACAGATCCACGTGCTCTTTCAGTATTTTCCTATTATAAGTGCTTTTTAAAATTGAATTCTGAAATGGCTAAAGCCTTCCGCCAGTGTTCCAACAGTCCTAGAATGTCCTTGACCAAGATCAAGGGCTTGGAATTCAGTAAGATTGTAAAAGCGAAGTCACTCCCTTACACAGGAATTTACCATCACTAAGGAAGAAGGAAGTTTCAGACCAAAGGAGAAACCAGAATAGAATTTAGAACTATAGCAGAGTTACACCCGTACACACGTATTTACAATGGCCTAAGGGGAAGGTGGACTACACAAGAGACTAAAATAGGAACTATGGCAAGGGCACGAAGCCCTTGACCCTGGCTTGTAAGATTAGTGAATCTTAGGTGGAGCCCTTGTTCATCCCAGCTGTTATCAATGTATTCTATCCCAGGTGGTTCCCGTTAGACCTTTTGTGTTTGCATTCCTCTGTTTTATGTAAGATTCCAGTTACCTCAATTGTACCTAGCGAATATGTCACCCAACTTCCTTATTGTCCTCTGCATAAAAAGTCTGATGCTCTATTCGAAAATTACACTCAGATTGCACACGACCTCTCGTGTGTGTGTCTGTTTGTCATTCATCCATGCTTTGCACACCCGCGTCGAGAGACCTGTTCCATGCAGACACAGGGACCCAGAGGGTCTGTGGCACACAGGGCTTAGAATGTAATAGGACTCACTACATAAGACATTCTCCAAACACGGGATATCAGGTGTAGACTGTCAAAAAGTTAATACATTGTGCCCCACACGTTGCAATTGATATCTCAGTTTCAACATTTAAAGGGGAAAAGGAAAAAAATAAGTAAATGAAGAAAGAAAAGAAAGGGATAGGAGGGGAGGAGGGAGAGGGGAGGAGGGGGAGGGGAGGAGGGGGAGGAGAGGAGAGCACACAGCTTTCCTAGTCTTCCTGAAACATTATTAAAAATAAATGGCTCCAGAACCAAACATTGGGAGGATTTAATGATATCAGAATTCACCATTTCTTTTCAAACTCCATTTCATTTTGTCAGTTTCAGTTAAGAATTCCATAGACAACCATAAATAAAATGGATCTGTGAGTGGACTTGAACTTTGTACTAACAGCATGACTACAGTGCTTTGACTGGGCGCCACTCTGAGAAAAGATAGGCAAACATGAGATGTTGGAACGTTTCCAAATCTAAGAAGGCAAAGCTGCAGAAGAAAAACCACAGGAGTACGCAGACAAGCACTCAGAAGTGTGACATCTATCCAGTTAATATCATCCACTTATTTTTAAAGCAGAAGTGGTCTGGCCATCTGTTTTGTCAATCTATTAGTCTGTTGTGACCACTGAAACACATGCAGTCCCTTAAAACAACATTTGTTCAAGAATTAAGAACTTGAAAGTTTATTTCAATGAGCTGAAATTAAGGTGTTGGCTAGCCTATGCTTCCTCTGAAGATTCATTTTTTTCTTGCTTTTCCCTAGCAATTCCTGCATTCCTCACTTTGTAGCTCCCACCTTTCATGTTCACAGCAGCAATGCAACAGTCTCCCACTGGCCATTGCTTCCACCATCACATCTGGTCTCCCCTTCATTATTTCCAATGTCAGTGTCTTCTGAGACTCTGGCCCTCTTCCTTCCTCTCTGATCCTTGTTATTTCTTGTATCCTATCTGAACAACCCAGGATAATTTTCTCCATATCACAATCTTCAGCACATTGGCAATGTCCCTTTAACCATGAAATATAGTGTGAAACAGTCCCCAAGGTTAGGACATTAGCAACTCTCAAGAGCCACCATATGTTTCCCACATTTGGAAAGATGAATTGCATAGAAAGCTATCTGGACCTATGAAAAACCTGATCTTTATTTTACTGAAGACTATGAAGTCTCCATTAAAAAAATTAGATGATTTCTAAAAGTCCTGAAGTACTGTTAGTAGCCCACAAAAAAAAAAAAAAACCACTGAATGGTGCAATAAGCTTCCGAAGACCTCAATAAAATGAGAACATACTGTACTGTAAAGTGGTGTCCACCTGTAGCTAATTCTGACCTGTTTGTTGAACTACAACATCCATATTTTTCTTATGCTCACTCTAGCCTGCCCTGCCACTAAAAGCTTCTTTATGGTGCGAATTCACTGGAAAGGGCTAATTGACACAGCATGGGTGAAGACAAAACATCTGGAGTCACAGTGAGATTGTATGTGGTGAATTATGTTGAAAACCTTAAAATACTAGTTTATTATCTCCCTAAAATATACTTACAAATGTACATACATGTTAATATGCATATATATTGTGCACTTTTATGGCAGAGGCATCTAAATGTTGCTATTTGGCAGATTTTTGTTCAATTCTTTTTAACACCTCTGTAGAGACAAGACAAAAAGAACAACTTTTTACTGATAATTTCCAAGTTTCACAGGTGAAGGTTTTTGTTTTGTTTTTGTTTGTTTGTTTTGTTTTGGGGGGGGGATTTTTGGGGTTTTTGGGGTTTTTTGTTTTGTTTGTTTGTTTGTTTAGTTTTTCAAGACAGGGTTTCTCTGTATAGCCCTGGCTGTCTTGGAACTCACTTTGTAGACCAGGCTGGCCTCAAACTCAGAAATGCACCTGCCTCTGCCTCCTGAGTTTTGGGATTAAAGGCCTGTGCCACCACCGCCCACCTGAGGGTTTTGCCTACTGGAATGGCTTTTATATTATTAACTATCACATAGAACACTTTAGTTATATTAATATATTTGGCAACTTGTATAACACCTTCTAGTACTGAGAGATAGACATCAAGGATAGATACTTTCACATCAGCTCCAACTTGATTCCTTCAAGCCCTGTGCTCAAAGAATGTGTTGTCTTCAGCAACAGAGTCTACCTTCAAACTCAAGAGGGCAGTGAAGGAAAGTGGCAATAACCTATATTGTTTGAGAAGTCTCATAGGCACCAGCTTCCTGAACCAACAACATCAAAGGAGGTTTCCCACGTCTATTACGTAGTTTTTTTTTGTAAGATGGTCTACTGCACCTGAAGTTACCCCATGTAGTGTAGTGTAACTAACTTCATTTACACTCTCTCTCACTCTCTCTCTCTCTCTCTCTCATTCTTTGTGTGCATTCGTGTAGGGGAGTGTGTGTGCATATACTTATAGATATGTATATGCATTTTAAGTAAGTTTGTTTCCCTGTGGCTTTTTAAATTTTCATTAGTATGTTATTTCCTTCCTCTCTTTCTGAATTACCCTCCTTCCTCTCTATCCAGTCTCCACCTACCCCCTTGTTTTTTCCTTTCATAACAATGGCTGACCAGCAATATATCCCTGTCTTGGTTAGGGTTTTATTGCTGTGAAGAGACACCATGACCATATCAACTCTTATAAAGGAGAACATTTAATAGGGGTTGTGTGGTGATTTGAATAGGTTTGGCCCCATAGACTCATGTGTTCAAATGCTTGGCCCACAATGTAGCATTATTAGGAGGTGTGGCCTTGTTCAAGGAAGTATGACTGTGGGGAGTGAGCTTTGAGGACCCCTATGTTTAAGCTCCACCCAATGTGGACTCTTCTCTCCTCCTGGCTGGCTATGGAAGGCAGTCTCCTCCTTGCTGCCTTCAAATTAAAATGTAGAATTCTGGGCTCCTCCAGCACCATGTCTGCCTGCACACTGCCATATTTCCATGGTTATAATGAACTAAACCTCTGAAACTGTAAGTCAATTAAATGTTTGCCTTATAAGAGTTACCTTAGTTATAGTGTCTCTTCACAGCAATAGAAACCCAAACTAAGGTAGAAGTTGATACCAGAGTCTTGAATATTTCTCTGATAGGCCTGACCATTCTTCTGTTTGGAGGAGTGTGGACTTTGGAAAGCAGTGGAATGCTTTACATGGGGCTTAATGGGCCCTTCTAGTGGAAGGATGGAGCACAGTAGAGCTGAGGGTGATTTGAGCTGTGGAGGCCTGGTCCAAGAGGTTTCAGAGAAGAATTTTAGTATGTGCCCTAACAACCATTCTTGTGATATTTTGGTGACAAATGTGGCTGCTTTTTACCCTTGTCTGAAGAATCTGCCTGAGGCTAGCATGAAGAGATTTAGATTAATTGTATTAGCAAAGGAAATCTCAAAACAGCCTGGTATAAATTTTGTTATGTGATTACTAAAATTCACTCTTAGGAAGAGTCTTTTGATGAAAAGGAGCAAGCTGAGAAAAGAAAAATACAAAATGTATTATTCATGTATTAAAGGGGCACCAGGAAATGGAATGGAGCTGAATCAAGGACATAAACAAATTATGGAAGTGGTGACCTCGGGGCAAGATCCCGCCCAGCTAAGCTTATTGTTTATATATTTGCACAAGGGTCAAGGGATAGTTTTATCTAAGCATTATTATGACTTCGTTATTGTTTTCAATTCTCTGAAAGAGCAGTCAGTGCTCTTAACCACTGAGCCATCTCTTCAGCCTAGAAACAGGCTTCTTGAGGCATAGTGGCCATGAAAAGCTTAACTCCTGGTATATGCCCTTAATCCCAGCATTCAGGAGTCAGAATCATATAGATCTCTGAATTCAAGGACAGTCTACAGAGCAAGTTCCAGGACAGCTTAGGCAATTAAGGAGTTGGAGAACAGAAAGCTGGTGATGATGTAATAGAACAAAGGGATCATGTTCCAGCCCCAGCAAACAGCTTTGGCCACATGACTCTAGCATTAGAGCCAAGAATGGAAGGGGTTACTCGGACAACTGATATTGGATAGATGAAGCTAAGAAATTATCTGTCATTAAGAAGAGACCAGCAATCTTGGGTCCCAGGTCCCTCAGAGACTAGTCTACACAGGTGAGAGTGTGGACTACAGAAGAAACACAGCTTCTGAGACAGACCCATGTCAGGCTCCAGACATCTGGGCACCTTCCCTGACAAAGGAGAGGTGCCCAACCGAGAGGGCTCTAAATGCCGGAGCAGGTGAGGGAGCCATCTTGGGTCCCCAGTCCCTCAGAGACCAGTCTGTGCAGGTAAGCTCACAGACTGTGAAGGGTAAGCAAGAAGGCTGCAGAAGCATTAAACGGCTTCTGGGACAGACCCAGTTTCAGGCTCCAGACATCCGGGAACCTTCCCTGGCAGAGGAGAGGTGGCTACCCGGGAGGGCTCTGAACCCCAGAGCAGGTGAGAGAGCCATCTTGTGTTCCACGTCCCTCAGAGACCAGGCTATGCAGGTGAGCTTGCAGACTGCAGAGGCAACACATGTTCTGGGACAGGTCCTGTTTCGGGCATTCATCTTCAGCCAGGAGGGAGGTCTGAACACCAGACCTATGTATGTGTAACTTCTGTGCAAGAGGAGAGCTTGCCTGCAGAGAGTACTCTGACTACTGAGACTCAGGAGAGATCTAGACTCCCAGTGATGCTGACAGAGGCTAACAGAAACACAGGAGGAACAAGCTCCAACCAGAGACAACTATAACAACTAGCTTCAGAGATTGCCAGATGGTGAAAGGCAAACGTAAGAATCCTACTAACAGAAATCAAGACCACTCACCATCATCAGAACGAAGCACTCCAACCTCAGAGCCAGTCCTGAATACCCCAACACACTTGAAAAGCAAGACTCTGATTTAAAATCATATCTCATGATGCTGGAAGAGGACATGAAGGGAATTAATAACTCACTTAAAGAAATACAGGAGAACAGTGCTAAAGAGGTAGAAGCCCTTAAAGAGCAAACACAAAACTCCCTTAAAGAGCTACAGGAAAACAAAACCAAACAGGTGATGGAATTGAACAAAACCATCCAAGACTAAAAAGGGAAATAGAAACAAAAAAGAAAACCCAAAGTGAGACAACTCTGGAGATAGAAATCCTAGGAAAGAAATCAGGAACCATAGATGTGAGCATCAGCAACAGAATACAAGAGATGGAAGAGATAATCTCAGGTGCAGAAGATTCCATAGAGAACATGGGCACAACAATCAAAAAAATGCAAAATGCAAAAAGATCCTAACTCAAACATCCAGGAAATCCAGGACACAATGAGAAGACCAAACCTACGGATAATAAAATCGATGAGAATGAAGACTTTCAACTTAAAGAGTCAGCAAATATCTTCAACAAACTTATAGAAGAAAACTTCCCAAACCTAAAGAAAGGGATGCCCATGAACATATAAGAAGCCTACAGAACTCCAAATAGACTGGACCAGAAAAGAAATTCCTCCCAGCACATAATAATCAGAACAACAAATGCACTAAATAAAGATAGAATATTAAAAGCAGTAAAAGGAAAAGGTCAGGTAACATATAAAGGCAAGCCAATCAGAATTACACCAGATTTTTCACCAGAGACTATGAAATCCAGAAGAACCTGGACAGATGTTATGCAGACACTAAGAGAACACAAATGCCAGCCCAGGCTACTATGCTGAGCAAAACACTCAATTACCATAGATGGAAAAACCAAAGTATTCCATGATAAAACCAAATTCATACAATATCTTTCCACGATCCAGGCCTTCAAACGATAATAAAGGGAAAACACCAAAACAAGGACAGAAACTACACCCTAGAAAAAGCAAGAAAGTAATCCTTCAACAAACCTAAAAGAAGATAGCTGCAAGAACAGAATCCCAATTCTCACAACAAAAATAACAGGAAACAACAATTACTTATCCTTAATATCTCTTAATATCAATGGACTCAATTCCCCAATAAAAAGACATAGACTAACAGACTGGCTACACAAACAGGACCCAACATTCTGCTGCTTACAGGAAACCCATCTCAGGGAAAAAGACAGACACTACCTCAGAGTGAAAGGCTGGAAAACAATTTTCCAAGCAAATGGACTGAAGAAACAAGCTGGAGTAGCCATTTTAATATCGGATAAAATCGACTTCCAACCCAAAGTTATCAAAAAAGACAAGGAGGGACACTTCATACTCATCAAAGGTAAAATCCTCCAAGAGGAACTCTCAATTCTGAATATCTACGCACCAAATGCAAGGGCAGCCACATTCATTAGAGACACTTTAGTAAAGCTCAAAGCATACATTGCACCTCACACAATAATAGTGGGAGACTTCAACACACCACTTTCTTCAAAGGACAGATCGTGGAAACAGAAACTAAACAGGGACACAGTGAAACTAACAGAAGTTATGAAACAAATGGACCTGACAGATATCTACAGAACATTTTATCCTAAAACAAAAGGATATACCTTCTTCTCAGCACCTCACGGGACCTTCTCCAAAATTGACCATATAATTGGTCACAAAACAGGCCTCAATAGATACAAAAATATTGAAATTGTCCCATGTATCCTATCAGACCACCATGGCCTAAGACTGATCTTCAATAACAACATAAATAATGGAAAGCCAACATTCACGTGGAAACTGAATAACACTCTTCTCAATGATACCTTGGTCAAGGAAGGAATAAAGAAAGAAATTAAAGACTTTTTAGAGTTTAATGAAAATGAAGCCACAACGTACCCAAACCTATGGGACACAATGAAAGCATTTCTAAGAGGGAAACTCATAGCGCTGAGTGCCTCCAAGAAGAAACGGGAGACAGCACATACTAGCAGCTTGACAACACATGTAAAAGCCCTAGAAAAAAAGGAAGCAAATTCACCCAAGAGGAGTAGACGGCAGGAAATAATCAAACTCAGGGGTGAAATCAACCAAGTGGAAACAAGAAGAACTATTCAAAGAATTAACCAAACGAGGAGTTGGTTCTTTGAGAAAATCAACAAGATAGATAAACCCTTAGCTAGACTCACTAAAGGGCACAGGGACAAAATCCTAATTAACAAAATCAGAAATGAAAAGGGAGACATAACAACAGATCCTGAAGAAATCCAAAACACCATCAGATCCTTCTACAAAAGGCTATACTCAACAAAACTGGAAAACCTGGACGAAATGGACAAATTTCTGGACAGATACCAGGTACCAAAGTTGAATCAGGATCAAGTTGACCATCTAAACAGTCCCATATCACCTAAAGAAATAGAAGCAGTTATTAATAGTCTCCCAACCAAAAAAAGCCCAGGACCAGATGGGTTTAGTGCAGAGTTCTATCAGACCTTCAAAGAAGATCTAATTCCAATTCTGCACAAACTATTTCACAAAATAGAAGTAGAAGGTACTCTACCCAACTCATTTTATGAAGCCACTATTACTCTGATACCTAAACCACAGAAAGATCCAACAAAGATAGAGAACTTCAGACCAATTTCTCTTATGAATATCGATGCAAAAATCCTCAATAAAATTCTCGCTAACCGAATCCAAGAACACATTAAAGCAATCATCCATCCTGACCAAGTAGGTTTTATTCCAGGGATGCAGGGATGGTTTAATATACGAAAATCCATCAATGTAATCCATTATATAAACAAACTCAAAGACAAAAACCACATGATCATCTCGTTAGATGCAGAAAAAGCATTTGACAAGATCCAACACCCATTCATGATAAAAGTTTTGGAAAGATCAGGAATTCAAGGCCCATACCTAAACATGATAAAAGCAATCTACAGCAAACCAGTAGCCAACATCAAAGTAAATGGAGAGAAGCTGGAAGCAATCCCACTAAAATCAGGGACTAGACAAGGCTGCCCACTTTCTCCCTACCTTTTCAACATAGTACTTGAAGTATTAGCCAGAGCAATTCGACAACAAAAGGAGATCAAGGGGATACAAATTGGAAAAGAGGAAGTCAAAATATCACTTTTTGCAGATGATATGATAGTATATATAAGTGACCCTAAAAATTCTACCAGAGAACTCCTAAACCTGATAAACAGCTTCGGTGAAGTAGCTGGATATAAAATAAACTCAAACAAGTCAATGGCCTTTCTCTATACAAAGAATAAACAGGCTGAGAAAGAAATTAGGGAAACAACACCCTTCTCAATAGTCACAAATAATATAAAATATCTTGGCGTGACTCTAACTAAGGAGGTGAAAGATCTGTATGATAAAAACTTCAAATCTCTGAAGAAAGAAATTAAAGAAGATCTCAGAAGATGGAAAGATCTCCCATGCTCATGGATTGGCAGGATCAACATTGTAAAAATGGCTATCTTGCCAAAAGCAATCTACAGATTCAATGCAATCCCCATCAAAATTCCAACTCAATTCTTCAACGAATTGGAAGGAGCAATTTGCAAATTTGTCTGGAATAACAAAAAACCTAGGATAGCAAAAAGTCTTCTCAAGGATAAAAGAACTTCTGGCGGAATCACCATGCCAGACCTAAAGCTTTACTACAGAGCAATTGTGATAAAAACTGCAAGGTACTGGTATAGAGACAGACAAGTAGACCAATGGAATAGAATTGAAGATCCAGAAATGAACCCACACACCTATGGTCACTTGATCTTCGACAAGGGAGCTAAAACCATCCAGTGGAAGAAAGACAGCATTTTCAACAATTGGTGCTGGCACAACTGGTTGTTATCATGTAGAAGAATGCGAATCGATCCATACTTATCTCCTTGTACTAAGGTCAAATCTAAGTGGATCAAGGAACTTCACATAAAACCAGAGACACTGAAACTTATAGAGGAGAAAGTGGGGAAAAGCCTTGAAGATATGGGCACAGGGGAAAAATTCCTGAACAGAACAGCAATGGCTTGTGCTGTAAGATCGAGAATCGACAAATGGGACCTAATGAAACTCCAAAGTTTCTGCAAGGCAAAAGACACCGTCAATAAGACAAAAAGACCACCAACAGATTGGGAAAGGATCTTTACCTATCCTAAATCAGATAGGGGACTAATATCCAACATATATAAAGAACTCAAGAAGGTGGACTTCAGAAAATCAAATAACCCCATTAAAAAATGGGGCTCAGAACTGAACAAAGAATTCTCACCTGAGGAATACCGAATGGCAGAGAAGCACTTGAAAAAATGTTCAACATCCTTAATCATCAGGGAAATGCAAATCAAAACAACCCTGAGATTCCACCTCACACCAGTCAGAATGGCTAAGATCAAAAATTCAGGTGACAGCAGATGCTGGCGAGGATGTGGAGAAAGAGGAACACTCCTCCATTGTTGGTGGGAGTGCAGGCTTGTACAACCACTCTGGAAATCAGTCTGGCGGTTCCTCAGAAAACTGGACATAGTACTACTGGAGGATCCAGCAATACCTCTCCTGGGCATATATCCAGAAGATGCCCCAACAGGTAAGAAGGACACATGCTCCACTATGTTCATAGCAGCCTTATTTATAATAGCCAGAAGCTGGAAAGAACCTAGATGCCCCTCAACAGAGGAATGGATACAGAAAATGTGGTACATCTCCACAATGGAGTACTACTCAGCTATTAAAAAGAATGAATTTATGAAATTCCTAGCCAAATGGATGGACCTGGAGGGCATCATCCTGAGTGAGGTAACACATTCACAAAGAAACTCACACAATATGTATTCACTGATAAGTGGATATTAGCCCCAAACCTAGGATACCCAAGATATAAGATATAATTTGCTAAACACATGAAACTCAAGGAGAATGAAGACTGAAGTGTGGACACTATGCCCCTCCTTAGATTTGGGAACAAAACACCCATGGAAGGAGTTACAGAGACGGAGTTTGGAGCTGAGATGAAAGGATGGACCATGTAGAGACTGCCATAGCCAGGGATCCACCCCATAATCAGCATCCAAACGCTGACACCATTGCATACACTAGCAAGATTTTATTGAAAGGACGCAGATGTAGCTGTCTCTTGTGAGACTATGCCGGGGCCCAGCAAACACAGAAGTGGATGCTCACAGTCAGCTAATTGATGGATCATAGGGCTCCCAATGGAGGAGCTAGAGAAAGTAGCCAAGGAGCTAAAGGGATCTGCAACCCTATAGGTGGAACAACATTATGAGCTAACCAGTACCCCGGAGCTCTTGACTCTAGCTGCATATATATCAAAAGATGGCCTAGTCGGCCATCACTGGAAAGAGAGGCCCATTGGACTTGCAAACTTTATATGCCCCAGTACAGGGGAATACCAGGGCCAAAAAGGGGGAGTGGGTGGGCAGGGGAGTGGGGGTGGGTGGATATGGGGGACTTTTGGTATAGCATTGGAAATGTAAATGAGTTAAATACCTAATAAAAAATGGAAAAAAAAATTAAACAAGGAACTTCAGTATTGTTCAATCACCTTTAGATTCATTCTCATGTGCAGCAAAATAAACTCATATAAATACCTAAAAAAAAAAAAAAAAAAGAACAGAATCCCAATTCTCACAACAAAAATAACAGGAAACAACAATTACTTTTCCTTAATATCTCTTAACATCAATGGAATCAATTCCCCAATAAAAAGACATAGACTAACAGACTGGCTACACAAACATGACCCAACATTTTGCTGCTTACAAGAAACTCATCTCCGGGAAAAAGACAGACACCATCTTGAGTGAAAGCCTGGAAAACAATTTTCCAAGCAAATGGTCCAAAGAAACAAGCTGGAGTAGCCATTCTAATATCGAATAAAATTGACTTCCAACCCAAAGTTATTAAAAAAGACAAGGAGGGGCACTTCATACTCATCAAAGGTAAAATCTTCCAAGAGGAACTATCAATTCTGAATATCTATGCTCCAAATACAAGGACAGCCACATTCATTAAAGAAACTTTAGTAAAGCTCAAAGCACACATTGCACCTCACACAATAATAGTGGGAGACTTCAACACCCCACTCTCACCAATGGACAGATTATGGAAACAGAAAATAAACAGGGACACAGTGAAACTAACAGAAGTTATGAGACAAATGAATCTAACAGATATCTACGGAACATTTTATCCTAAATCAAAAGGATATACCTTCTTCTCAGCACCTCATGCTACCTTCTACAAAACTGACCACATAATTGGTCACAAAACAAGCCTCAACATATACAAAAACATTGAAATTTTCCCATGCATCCTATCAGATCACCATGGACTAAGGCTGATCTTCAATAACAAAATAAATAATAGAAAGCCAACATTCACGTGGAAACTGAACAACACTCTTCTCAATGATACCTTGGTCAAGGAAGGCATAAAGAGAGAAATTAAGGACTTTTTGGAGTTTAATGGAAATGAAGCCACAACATACCCAAACTTATGGGACACAATGAACGCATTTCTAAGAGGAAAACTCATAGCTCTGAGTGCCTCCACAAAGAAACTAGAAAGAGCACACATTAGCAGCTTGACAACACACCTAAAAGCTCTAGAACAAAAGGAAGCAAATTCACCCAAGAGGAGTAGACAGCAGGAAATAATCAAACTCGGGGGTGAAATCAACCAAGTGGAAACAAGAAGAACTATTCAAAGAATCAACCAAAGGAGGAGCTGGTTCTTTGAGAAAATCAACAAGATAGATAAGCCCTTAGCCAGACTCACTAGAGGGCACAGGGAAAGCATCCTAATTAACAAAATCAGAAATGAAAACGGAGACATAACAACAGATACTGAAGAAATCCAAAACACCATCAGATCCTTCTACAAAAGGCTATACTCAACAAAACTGGAGAACCTGGATGAAATGGACAAGTTTCTAGACAGATACCAGGTACCAAAGTTAGATCAAGATCAGGTTAATGATCTAAACAGTCCTATATCCCCTAAAGAAATAGAAGCAGTCATTAATAGTCTCCCAACCAAAAAAAAAAAGCCCAGGACCCGATGGGTTTAGTGCAGAGTCCTATCAGACCTTCAAAGAAGATCTAATCCCAGTTCTTCACAAACTATTCCATAAAATAGAAACAGAAGGTACTCTACCCAACTCATTCTATGAAGCCACAATTACTCTGATATCTAAACCACAAAAAGACCCAACAAAGATAGAGAACTTCAGACCAATTTCCCTTATGAATATCGATGCAAAAATCCTCAATAAAGTTCTCACTAACCGAATCCAAGAACACATCAAAACAATCATCCATCCTGACCAGGTAGGTTTCATCCCAGGGATGCAAGGATGGTTCAATATACGGAAATCCATCAACTGAGACTATGCCGGGGCCTAGCAAACACAGAAGTGGATGCTCACAGTCGGCTATTGGATGGATCACAGGGCCTCCAATGGAGGAGCTAGAGAAAGTAGCCAAGGAGCTAAAGGGATCTGCAATCCTATAGGTGGAACAACAATATGAACTAGCCAGTACCCACTCTGAGCTCGTGTCTCTAGCTGCATATGAATCAGAAAATGGCCTAGTTGGCCATCAGTGGAAAGAGATGCCCATTAGTCGTGCAAACTTTATACGCCTCAGTACAGGGGAACGACAGGGCCAAGAAGTGGGAGTGGGTGGGGGAGCGTGTGGGGGACTTTTGGGATAGCATTGGAAATGTAAATGAAATAAATATTCAATTTAAAAAAGAACAAAAAAAAGAAAAAGAAATACTGCAACATAAAAAAAAAGAATATCAAGTCTCTGAAGAAAGAAATTGAAGAAGATCTCAAAAGATGGAAAGATCTCCCATGTTCATGGATTGGCAGGATTAATATCGTAAAAATGGCTATCCTGCCTAAAGCAATCTACAGATTCAATGCAATTCCCATCAAAATTCCAACTCAATTATTCACTGTGTTAGAAAGGGCAATTTGCAAATTCATCTGGAATAATAACAAACCTAGGATAGCAAAAACTATTCTCAACAATAAAAGAACCTCTCGTGCAATCACCATGCCTGACATTAAGCTGTACTACAGAGCAACTGTGATAAAAACTGCATGGTACTGGTACAGTGACAGATAGGTAGATCAATGGAATAGAATTGAAGACCCAGAAATGAATCCACACACCTATGGTCACTTGATCTTTGACAAGGGAGCTAAAACCATTCAGTGGAAAATAAGACAGCATTTTTAACAAAAGGTGCTGGCACAACTGTGGGTTATCATGTAAAAGAATTCTAATTGATCCATTCTTATCTCCTTGAACAAAGCTCAATTCTAAGTGGATCAAATACCTCCACATAAAACCAGAGACACTGAAATTAATAGAGGAGAAAGTGGGAAAAATCTTCGAAGATATGGGCACAGGGGGGAAATTCCTAAACAGAACTGCAATGGCCTGTGCTGTAAGATCAAGAATTGACAAATGGGACCTCATAAAATTGCAAAGCTTTTGTAAGGCAAAAGACTAAAATGCCACCAACAGATTGGGAAAGGATCTTTACCTATCCTAAATCAAATAGGGGACTAATATCCAATATATATAAAGAACTCAAGAAGGTGGACTCCAGAAGATCAAATAACCCCTTAAAAAATGGGGCTCAGAGCTGAACAAAGAATTCTCACCTGAGGAATACCAAATGGCTGAGAAGCACCTGAAAAAAGTGTTCAGCATCCTTAATCATCAGGGAAATGCAAATCAAAACAACCCTGAGATTCCACCTCACACCAGTCAGAATGGCTAAGATCAAAAATTCAGGTAACAGCAGATGCTGGTGAGGATTTGGAGAAAGAGGAACACTCCTACATTGCTTGTGGGATTGCAAGCTTGTACAACCACTCTGGAAATCAGTCTGGTGGTTCCTCAGAAAATTGGACATAGTACTACCAGAAGATCCAGCAATACCTCTCCTGGGCATATACCTGGAAGATGCCCCAACGGGTAAGAAGGACACATGCTCCACTATGTTCATAGCAGCCTTATTTATAATAGCCAGAAGCTGGAAAGAACCCAGATGTCCCTCAACAGAGGAATGGATACAGAAAATGTGGTACATTTACACAATGGAGTACTACTCACCTATTAAAAACAATGAATTTATGAAATTCTTGGGCAAATGGATGTATCTGGAAGATATCATCCTTAGTGAGGTAACCCAATCATAAAAGAAGTCATTAGATAGGCACTCACTGATAAGTGGATACTAGCACAGAAACTTAGAATACCCAACATACAATTTGCAAAACACAAGAAAATCAAGAAGAGGGAAGACCAACGTGTGGACACTTCATTCCTCCTTAGAATAGGGAACAAAATACCCATGAAAAGAGTTACAGAGACAAAGTTTGGCGCTGAGATGAAAGGATGAACCATCCAGAGACTACCCCACCCTGGGATCCATCCCATAATCTGCCACCAAACCCAGACACTATTGCATATGCCAGCAAGATTTTGCTGAAGGGACCCCGATATAGCTGTCTCGTGTGAGGCTATGCCAGTGCCTGGCAAATACAGAAGTGGATGCTCACAGTCATCTATTGGATGGAACATAGGGCCCCCAATGGAGAAGCTAGAGAAAGCACCCAAGGAGCTGAAGGGGTCTGCAACTATATAGGTGGAACAACAATATGAACTAACTAGTACCCCCAGAGCTCATGTCTCTACCTACTTATGTAGCAGAAGATGGCCTAGTCAGCCATCATTGGGAAGAGAGGCCCCTTGGTATTGCAAACTTTATATGCCCCAGTACAGGGGAACACCAGGGCCAAGAAGTGGAAGTGGGTGGGTAGGGGAGCAGGATGGGGGGGGGGTATAGGGAACTTTAGGGATAGCATTTGAAATGTACATAAGGAAAATACAATTTAAAAAAAAGATGCAAGAGCTCATAAGATGAAAAAAAAAACAATTCACTAAAAGTCATGTAAATAACTCCACTTCAATAGTATTATGGCTTTGGAAGAAAAGGAAAAAGAATTTTACGAGTAAGTAATATGAGATCAAAATTGAAATGAAATGCTGAAAAAAAAAAGAAGAAGAAGAAGAGACCAGCATCACTGAGGTGAAATCTTCTGGGAAGTGTTTTCTGGGAGCACAAAGAAACTGTGTTTCAGGATAGCCAAGGTTGCAGTACCTCATACTGCAGGTGGACTTGGTAATATGTAAGAATCACCCAGCTGGTACTGGTTTTGAAGGCATGAAGAGATCATGGAGAGCAGCTGAGGTTTGGCCCTATGAGAGGCCAGGAAAGGCCATTGGTGAAGGTGCAGCCTCAGTTGTAGCTGAAGGCCTAGGACTGAAAGAATCATGTAAAGATGTTGAGGCTTGGCACCATGAAGACAACCTACAAGAGGCTATTGGTGAAGCCTAGTTGCAGTAGAAGATCCCAGGGTACTGGAGATTCCAGTACCATGGAACAGCAACCAAGAACATCAGCAACAGTGAAGTGGAGTTGAAAGATCCTGACAGAATGTAAAAGGACACAGAAGCCCTGAAATTGGCAAGATAGATGTCAGTGTTAGCAGAACTAACTGATTTAGAAAAATAGAGGTGCACAATGCTCTGTCCACTCCTTGAACCTGTGTGTCTGCCAATGTTTGGACCGTTCCTTGACCCATGTGTGTGCCCACTGATGAAGCCCATTGCCAGGTGTTTGTGATATTGGTTGCTGAGAAAGAGTCAGAAAATCTCCCCAGCAACTACAGCCCGGCCAATCCTGAGTTGCTACACCTGCACCAGACTCTTTCCTTGTACCCCTCCCATACCCATTTCTTGAGAATAGACATTGTTTAGATCTGGAAATCCCCTACTCTCGCCCTTCCCCTTTCCCCACTGAGGGCCTATAAAAACTGGGACCTCTCTTTCCCCTCGAGGTCGACTCCTCTACCCCTGCGTGGGATATGAGTCATCCCCAGAGCTCTGGCTTTCCCTGAATAAAGCCTCATGTGGTTTGCAGCAAGCTCGGTCTATCGTGAGTTCTTGGGTGTATGCTATTGTCCTGAGGCCTGAGCGAGGGACTCCTTTTGGAGTCTTTCAGAGTCAACCAAAGCCTAGAGTGCTACAACCCAAGACAGAGCTGGAGAAGTGGCCTATGCCCTTGGGAAGGGTCCAGGTGATCATGTGTGAATCCCAGAGATTGGAACAAGAAGCTGTAAAGTAGAAGTTGCCTTGCATACCCTGTGATGTTAAGAGATGCCAGAGCCATGGGATACTCGCAAAGGAAAGCAGCTAATAGGAAAAAGAACCAGCCCAAGAGAAAGAAGTGTGTTGCAGTCATCAAAGCTGAAAGGAGTCGGGACATCAGACATGGAGATGCCGGGTTTGGAGTTTGCCCAGATGGTTTTCTGTCTTGCTTTGGTCCAGTATTTCCTCACTATGACATTTTGGAATGGTAATATATATTCTGTGATGTTGGAAGTATGTGATCGGTTTTTGGATTTTGATTTCATAAGGGCTTACAGTTAAGAGGTTGCATAAAACTCAGAAGAGACTTTGAACTTTGGACTTTTAAACATCATTGATTCTGTGATGGCCTTTGTTGACTTTTGAAGTTGGACTAAATGCATTTTGCATTTTGTTACTGCTGCCAGCCTATGGAGGCCAGGGAGTGAAATGCGATGGTTTGAACAGGTTTAGCCCCATGGACTCATGGACTCTGAACCTGTAAGCCAGCCCCAATTAAATGTTTTTCTTTATAAGAGTTGCCTTGGTCATAGTGTGTCTTCACAATAGAACCCTTACCAAGACAAGCTGGCCTACAGACCAGAGATTTAGTCCTTTATCATCATGGTGGAAAGCATGGTGACATGCAGGCAGACATGATAATGGAGAGGTAGCTGAGAGTTCTACATCAAGAGCAACAGGGAGCAGGAAGTGAACTGTGAGCTGACAGGCCTTTTTTAACTTCTCAGATCTCAAAGCCCTCCCTGTAGAAATGAACTTCCTCCAACTAAACCCTACCTACTCTGAAAAGGCCACACTTCCTGATGTTGTCATTCCCTATGAACCTATAGGAGCCATTTTCTTTCAAACTATATTCCACTTCCCAGGCCCCTTATTCAAAGCCATCTTCACCAGATTTCTGTCGTTAATGGTTTCCTTCACTGCCTAAGCTTGGCTGCCTTAGAACTCACTCTGTAGACCTGGCTGACTTTGAATGCAGAAATCTTCCAGCCTCTGCCTCCAGAGAGCATCCTATTCAGCTACTTATATAAGCTACAACAGTCATAGTCTGCCATGTAGCAAAGTGAACATTGTGTGCAAAAATATGACAACTTAGTAAGAACATGTATATTCCAAAAGTAGATGGCCCAGAGAAAACATGAAGAATACAGAAACTGCTGCAAGTAACCTGAGCCTAGCTCTCCTAACTAACTGTGGGAAAGTCAGTTTCTTCGCACCTCATTTTACACTGCAGTTAACAGAAATAATCTCTGGCCAACTATAAAGTCTGAATTGCTTCAGTTATTTCTGGCACAGGTTCAGTGAAATCAGAAACATAAATCACCTAGATGCTACATCGTAGATGCATATCCAAGAATTAAAAGAAATCCTGCACCAATGCATTCTGTCATGTAGTCTATGGATGAAAGAAGGATGGAACAGATACCCAGAAAGACGCCCTTGATATGTCAGTAGTCCTTTAACAGCATTACTGGCAGGAAATTTACACACATAAAACTGACACCACTTGGTACATATCCTATGGTCACCGTAACATAATCATTTACTTTTATGTATTTATATCTCCAAACTCTAGTGATCACTTGTTAATACTGACCACACTGAAATGCTAAGGGTTTAAAAATTAGTTCATGAAAAACTCTTAACACAATGAATATCTTTTTCTATATTCATTAAATGTTACCTATTGGATGTGGAAAGTAGAAGTGATAAAAAAGGGTTATGAAGATATTTATCGGTTTACATTCCACAGCTAGTTGGATGTTGGTTCAGTAGTTATGAGCACTAACTCCTTTTCCACAGGATTTAGGATTGATTCTCAGCACCCACATGGTGACCCATAGGCTTATGTGGTTCAGGTCCCAGGGAACCCAGTGCCCTCTTCCAGCGTCCATAGGCTCCAGGCTACTAATATACAAAAAGATTTTTAAGTTAAAATATAAGTGATGTTGGTACTATCACCGAGGTGCTGGATACAAGCGCAAAGCTTTTCCATGTGTGATAATTACTATGGGTTTTTTTTTTCTTTCTTTCTAAGTTCCATGCTTCTTCTGGCTATAATACTGCCATATTGGCGACAGTATTTTGGGGGACAGAAATACACTGATTGCCTACAATTGTACCAAGTGTTGAGGATACTATCTTGAAGTTTGTAGTAAGCTGGAAATAGCTCTGGAAGGTCGCATTATCCTGAATATGAAACTGAATACTATATGAAGTTGAATACTAGCACTAAGGTCAGCTGAGAGTCAACTTTCCTGTGATCATGAGTCAGGAATGAAAAGCAACTGGTGGTGGAAGAAAGGAAAAGTGGGCAGATGGGGGGGGGGGGGGGAATGAAAGAACCTCCAAAGAGAGGAAAAACTCGTTTACCAAAACGACAAAGAACAGAGAGCGGGTAAAATTCAGGTGGTATGCTAGAAACGCTCTATGTGCTGCTCCCAGCAATCTCGCTGACTATAAACCACCTACCCATCAAGCTGCCACCCAAACTCTCACACGGGAGATCCTTGCAAAGCGTTCTACGGGTCCCGACTTCCGGGACCGGCGCGGCGCGGCGCTGTGACGTCAGTACAGGCGGAACTTCCGGGTCTGGTGAGGCTTTGCCGAGACGTCGGCGGACGACCCCAATACCTTGTGAGTGGGCAGGTGAGGTGATGCTGCCAGTACTGTGTGGTTTGTCTGAGGAAGGGCACGTGGGCTGCGCATGGGGTGGTGCTAGGATAACTGAGCTGCCATCACCCCGCGTGCACAGCCGCTAGGCCGTGCGGTACGCGATGGCACTACACTCGCCCGACCTGTGGCCAGGTCGCCAGAGGCTCCCTGGGTAAGGATAAGCCAATGCGCTGGCAGCCAGCCTTCTAGAAATAAATCCAAGTCTGCGCTGGGGCTCCCCAGGCATCTGTGGTCGACACTGTCCCTCGTGGATTCTCCTGAGAAATCTGCTGACATTAAAATTACCTTTACCCTTGCATATGATGTGTTGTTTCACTGCTTTTAACTTTTTTTTTTATTTTAGTTTTACAAAATGCATGGCTTCTAATAGTATAGTATACATTTCCCCAGCTTGAGAAGCTCAGCTTCTTGAATCTGTAGATTTATGCCCTTCCCAATTTTGAGAAGTTTCCAGATACTCTTTCTTAAAACGTGTGTTTTAGCCCCACATTGCCTTCTCTGAAACTCTAGTTGCATGAATTTTAGGTCATTTGTCATTGTAGTACAAGTCCCGGGGCTACTGCTGAGTTTTTAGACTGTTTCCCACCAATTCAGGTTTGTAAATTTTGTGGATCTATCCACGTTCTCTCATCTCGTTCTTTGTTGATACTACTCTGCTGATAATCCACCCCATAAGTTTTGTTCTTTCAATTATTACTTTTAAATTCCTTGCTCTTGTTTCTTATATAATATTTATGGTAGCTTCTGACCTTTAGTGTGCTCTTACATTTTTCTGGGCTTTGCTGTCTTCTTAGAAGAATATTTTAATCAAGCTCTTTCTTACTTTGGGAAACTATTACATTCCAGGTGCCTTCAACATTTTTCTAAACTACTTTGATGAAGAAGTTGGAATGTTAGTAGGAGAGACTTTTAAGATCATCATGGGCAAAATATCAGGTCACTTTTTCTGAAACGTTGTATTGTATGCCTGTGTCATAAAGGGTCAATATGCTTATCAGTGTGTTGTGAGCTAATGCTATGTGACTAGTGAGGTGAGGTCCTAAGAGGTGAGGCAACTTTGTTCTCAACCTCAGGAGGCAGCCTACATGCACTGCAAGAACCTATTAAAATTGGCCATGTGAAAAGATTAAATATGAATTAAATATAAGATTATGTGTTCAACCTATTTTTGTTTTAGAGCATTCATTGTTAAGCTTATCAATAAAGGTACTTCCAGATGACCCCTGTCCCAGTGAACAAGTCAAAGCCAGCTGTTGAGTTTTTCTTAGCTAACTCTACTTTGGATTGTTCCAAAACTGCCTGTGCTGTACTCTATAAATTTCTAACCCACACAATCTGTGAGAATATAACATATCTTCAGGTATTAAGTTTTATGGTGGTATGTCATGTACCAAGAATAAATGAAATCCCTTGTATTTTCTAGGAACCTTTTATTTATTTTTTTTTAAAGATTTATTTATTTACTATATGTAAGTACACTGTAGCTATCTTCAGACACTCCAGAAGAGGGCATCAGATCTCATTACAGATGGTTGTGAGCCACCATGTGGTTGCTGAGATTTGAACTCAGGACCTTTGGAAGAGCAGTTGGTGCTCTTAACCGCTGAGCCATCTCTCCAGCCCCCGGAACCTTTTATTTTTTTAAACTGTAACAGCTATCAGCGCATGTTCCTTGGAAGATAATTCTAGAATTACTTACTGGTTTCCCAACTCCTTAACCTGATATTCAAGGATGTCATAGTCTGGAGTAGAAGAATCCCAGCACTAGTCTAAAATTGTGTGTGTGTGTGTGAGTGAGAGAGAGACAGACAGACAGACAGACAGACAGAGAGATTCTGCAAATCTGTCTCTTGTGATCAGCATTACACTTTATCGAGTTTTTTGTTTTGTATTATTTTTTAAGACAAATCTTCTATAAACCATACTGACTTTGAACTCCTGATCTTTCTCCTACCTCCCCAGTGCTAGAAAAATAGGCATGAACCACGACAGCTTGGTGTGTGGTTTGGGGGATTTGTTTGTTTGTTTGTTTGTTTGTTTGTTTGTGAGACAGTTTTATATACCAAGTAGCCCTGGCTGGTCTCAAACTCACAACATTCCTGCCTCAGCCTCCCAAATTCTGGGATTATGGTAATGCACCAACATACCCAGATGATAGTTTCCATGTGATATTCTTTGACTCTTTTAGAAAACCCTTATGGTTATTAGCTGTCTGGTTATGGCTCTTCTCTTTTTATAAAGCCCTTCTGGTATTTTGCCTGTATTTTAATTGGATTGTCTCTCTCTTATTCATAGAAGTTCTTTACATATTCTGGATATGTGCATGTTGGTGAAATCTATTTTGTATGTAAGATGCTACACCCAAAAAAATATGAGCTGAAGACATAGCTCAGTGATAGAGCAGTTGCCTAACATATACAAAGTCCTGGGCTCAACTCCTAGCCTCACAAAACAGTAATTATTTGTTTAGATAGATAGTATACAGAGATTAAGAGAATGAGAAGAAAAATCACAGAGTCAGAGAACACTGTAAACCTACATTCACACACACAAATATGCATAATGACACATGAGTAGTATTCAGGATTTAAACATGTTGCTGATTCTAACAACAGTCTTATATCCAGAACACTACATATGAGAGTGCCTCCTCTCCTATCTCTTGATTATACTCTATCCATGTCTATTGACAAATGCAAGTTCTTAATCAAAAGAATGCATTTTAAAACTTGTTTCCTTTGTGGTTAAGGTACCCTATTTCTTGTTTAAATAACCTTTGACTGTCCAAAGATCAAAAGATATGTTATAATGTAAACACTCATTGCTTGGAAGCTTTCGTGTTCTCTTTTCATTTTTGAATTATATGTGGCACTCTCTGTTTCCATATTGAGATCTAGTTAGCCTGTGTTGTTTGAAAGACCATCTCTTCCTTACCTCCATCCCTATTCGCTGGATTTTCCTTTTTCATTATTTTCTACATGCAGACATCCAGTTTGACCAACACTGTTTGTTGAAGATGCTTTCTTTCTTTTTTTTCCCCCCATTATATAATTTTGGCTTCTTTGCCAAAAATCAGGTGTGGGTTTATATCTGGGTCTCCAATTCCATTCCATCCATCAATGTCTGTTTTTATGCCAGTACCATGTGGATTTTATTACTGTAGCTCTGTAGTACAGCTTGAAATCAGGGATGGTGATACTTTGAGCAGTTCTTTTATTATTCAGGATTGTTTTAGCTATCCTGTTTTTTTTTTTTTTTTTGGTTTGTTTGGTTGCTTGCTTGTTTTTCCATATGAAGTTGAGAAATCCCTTTTCAGGGTCTTTAAAGAATTGTGTTAGAATTTGATGAGAATTATGTTGAATCTGCAGAAATACTTTTGGTAGGGTGACCATTTTACCAATCCATGAACATGGGAGGTCTTTCAGTTTTCTAATAACTTCCTCAGTTTCTTTCTTCAAAGACTTCAAGTTTTTACTATACAAGTATTTTCACTTCTTAGTTAAGAGTTATCCAAGATATTTTATATTATTTATATTTTATATTATTTTTAATAATATATATTTTATATTATACTTTATATTTATATTCCAGGCTATTGTAAAAGTTATTTCCCTTATTTCTTTCTCAGTCCATTTGTTATTTGTATATAAGAATATAGGAGGTCTACTGTTTGAGGGGTGAGAAAGGTTTGTTTTCTTTTAGTTTGGTGGGATTTATTTTTTGTTTGCTTTGCTTTGCTTTGTGTTAATCTTGTATCCAGCCACTTTGCTGAAAGTGTTTATCAGCTGTAGGAGTTCTCTAGTGGAATTTTTAAAAGTCTTTTGTGTATATTCTATCATATCATCTACAATGATACTTTAACTTCTTCCTTTCAATTTATATTCCCCTGATCTCCTTTAATTGTCTTATTGTTCTATCTAAAAGTTCAAGTACTATATTGAAAAGATGTAGAAAGAGTGAACAACCTTGTCTTATTTCTCAATTTAGTGAAATTACTTTAGCTTTCTGTTCATTTAATTTGATGTTGACTATATGCTTGCTGTAAATCTGTAAATTGCCTTTATTATGTTTAGTTTTGTCCTTGGTATCCTTAATCTCTCCGGGGTGTTTATCATGAAGGGGTGTTGGATTTTGTCAAAGGCCTTTTCTTCATCTAATGAAATGATCATGTGGGGTTTTTTTTCTTTCACTTTGTTTGTATGGTGGATTACCTTGACAGATTTTCATGTATTGAATCATCTCTGCATCTTTGAGATGAAGCCTACTTGATCATGGTGATCTTTTTCATGTGATCTTGGACTCAGTTTGCAAGTATCTTATTGAGTATTTTTGCATCTATGTTCATAAGGGAAATTGGTCTGTTATTCTCTCTCTTTATGAGTCTTTATGTGGTGTGACTATCAGGATAACGGTGACCTCATAAAATGAATTGAGCAGTGTTCCTTTAGTTTCTATTTATTTGAATAATTTGAGAAGTATTGGTGTTAACTCTTCTTTGAAAGTCTAGTAGAATTCCTTGTTAAAACCATCTGAGATCTCTTCAGCCTTTTTTTTTTAAAGATTTATTTATTTATTATATGTAAGTACACTGTAGCTGTCTTCAGACACACCAGAAGAGGGAGTCAGATCTCGTTACAGATGGTTGTAAGCCACCATGTGGTTGCTGGGATTTGAACTCAGGACATTCGGAAGAGCCATCAGATGCTCTTACCTGCTGAACCATCTCACCAGCCCCTCTCCAGCCTTTTTATGTAGGCACTTTGTGCTATGTACTTCCTTTTAGCACCACTTTCATTTTTTACCGTAAGTTTGGCTCTGCTGTATATTCATTTTCATTGAGAGTGGGATATGTAAAAGATAAAGTCTCTGCTACCAGTGTGAGGGTCAGTGTATGATTTAAGGTGTAGTAGTGTTTCTTTTACAAAAGTGGATGGCCTTCAGATGTCCCTCAATAGAGGAATGGATACAGAAAATGTGGTACATTTACACAATGGAGTACTACTCAGCTATTAAAAACAATAGATTTATGAAATTCTTGGGCAAATGGATGTATCTGGAGGATATCATCCTGAGTGAGGTAACCCAATCACAAAAGAAGTCACTAGATATGCACTCACTGATACATGGATATTAGCCCAGAAACTTAGAATACCCAACATACAATTTGCTAAACAAAAGAAAATCAAGAAGGAAGACCAACGTGTGGATACTTCATTCCTCCTTAGAACAGGGAACAAAATACCCATGGAAGGAGTTACAGAGACAAAGTTTGGAGCTGAGATGAAAGGATGGGCCATCCAGAGACTACCCCACCTGGGGATCCAACCCATAATTAGCCACCAAACACAGACACTATTGCACATGACAGCAAGATTTTGCTGAAAGGACCCTGATATAGCTGTCTCTTGTGAGGCTATGCCAGTGTCTGGCAAATACAGAAGTGGATGCTCACAGTCATCTATAAGATGGAACACAGGGGCCCCAATGGAGGAGCTAGAGAAAGCACCCAAGGAGCTGAAGGGGTCTGCAACCATATAGGTGGAAAAACAATATGAACTAACCAGTGCCCCCAGAGCTCGTATCTCTAGCTGCATATGTAGCAGAAGATGGCCTAGTCGGCCATCATTGGGAGGAGAGGCCATTGGTCTTGCAAAGATTATATGCCCCAGTACAGGGGAACGCCAGGGCTAAGAAGTAGGAGTGGGTGGGTAGGGGAGCAGGGCAGGGGGGAGGGTATAGGGGACTTTTAGTATAGCATTTGAAATGTAAATGAAGAAAATATCAATAAAAAATTGAAAAAAAAAGTGGGTGGGCCTTGTATTTAGGGCATAGATGTTAAGAATTGAAATATCCTGGTGAATTTTTCCTTTGTTAATTATGTAGTGTCCTTCACCGTCTCTTTTGATGAGTTTTAGTTTGAAGTCTATTTTGTTAGATAATAAAATGGCTACACCAGCTTGCTTCTTAGGTCCATTTGCTTAGAATAAATTTTCCCTACCTTTTGCCCTAAGGTGATGTCTCTCCAGGATGTTGAAGTATGTTTCTTGGATGGAGAAGAAGGGTAGATTCTGTTTTGTAATCTGTTCGGTTAGCCTGTGATGTTTTATTAGAAAATCAAGGCTGTTGATATTAAGAAATATCAATAACCAGTGATTGTTAGTTTCTGTTATTTTGCTGCTGCTGGTGGTGGTGGTGGTGGTGGTGGTGGTGGTGGTGGTATAATATGTGTGTATGTGTTTGTATTTTCCTGGCATTCCTTAAGGGATTTATTAATTTCCTCTTGAAGGACCTCTATCAGATTCCACCATGTTGGACTATTCAGAATCTGCTCTGATAGGATAGTTGGGCTCTAGTAGAGACATACTGTCCTGGGTGTTATTGTGTTCTTACAGTGGCACCTAAGCATCTGGGTTTGGAGTGATTATAGGTCTAGGTGCTGATTTGTGGATTTGTCTTAGTTGGGTGGGTGTTTTGTTCCTTGGTTTGTTTCTTCTCTGTATTTGCAAAGAGTATAATTTAGACTGTGTTGTTTCCTGTTTTACTTGCCTTCTCAGCTGGTGTCTTCACAGGGAATGCCTGAGGGTGTTGGAGCTGTGATGCAGCAACTGGTGTGGGGGGTAGGGGGAGGTCAGGAGGGGATCCTCCTTGTGTGTCCATGGGATCCACAAGAGCCATGTGCAGTGGGGAAGGGAGCCTGCAGCTAGCAATCTGTTGCAGTGCTAGGGACAAGCCTGAGGGATTGGGTCTGGGGAACCAAGAGAGCAGAGAAGGTCTGCGGACAGGATCTATAGTTCACATTTTTGATATTATTTTTATATCAATTCTCTGCTTTCTTCTTACTCATATATTACATTTTTTCCTGTTATACAAATTTGTTACATATTCTTGTGCAATTCTTTTAGTAGTTGCTGGCTTTTTGTTGTTGTTTTTGGTTTTGTTTTGTTTTGTTTTAGCAGACAGGAAAAGCTTTGCTTTTCTAATTGTCATTGTGAAAGATTTTTGAAAGCGAGCTAGTCTGCTATTGCAAAATCAGATTTTAAACTTAAAAACAAACCTTGAATGACTGGTAACATTATTCAGTCGTAGAACACTTGCCTAGCATGTGCAAGGCCCTGAGTTCAATCCCCAGCATTGCTCTAATGAGAACCAACTGCCAGGCTCACCTCTGTTGTTTAGTACATGGAGATAGCCAGCATATTGGTGTTTGAAACAGAGCTTCTGCTATTTTTCATATTTTTTCACATACTGTCTTCCCATATGAAACACATTTTGTGTGTCTGCCATGAACCTTGAAAAAGTCAGTCTGTACATGTGCAGTCGCCAAGTATTTCACGACTGGGTTAAATAGTGGTACCCAGGAACCACATAAATCAATCTTCATTCAGAATCAGACACACAAAGTGTGTGTTCTGCTCTGTTTCAGAGGAAACAGTAAGTGGTGTGTGTTTGACAGTGTGCATAAAAATTAGCTTTTTTAGAAGCTTCTTAGCCACCAGATGTGTGCAGTAAGTACTACAAGTTATTATTAGATATACTTAATAATTGAACTCTTGAAGGTTGGGGAGCTCAGTGCAAGCCGAAGGACCTGAGTGTGGACCCCAAGTCCTCACTTAAAAGCTCTATTGAAACCTCAGCATAGGGAGAATGGGGAGGGACATATTGGTCCTGAGAGCTTGCTGACAGCCAGTCAGTTCATGTGAGACTGTATGGAAACATTGAGGTTCCAGAAAACAGTAAACCAAGATACCTAAAGTTGGCCTCTGTCTGCTGTACATATGCATAATGGGTAAAGACACACAGACCATTTAAAGGAAGGAAATCCAAAAACCTCCCCTGTGTCTTTTTTATGCTTAATGTGATTGAAGGCTCTCAGGACACCCTAAAAATCAAGCTTTTTAAAAAGTTATGCCTGTTCCTACATGATTGTAGGAATTCTGAGTAGCTAAAATATAAATATAAAAAATAAAACAGCAGGCAGCCGGATACTGAAGCCGAGTAAGGTGCACATACAACTCTACTTTGAATATTTGTGTTCATCAGTTCAGCTTTATTGTTCTCATTGGCTTTGTACAATGTAGCTTATATATCGGCATTATAAATAGTATAAATATAATGAAAATATTAGTTTAATCTAAGCTTCATACTGATCAAATGCTAGTTTTCTGTTTTACCTAATTTTTTATAAGATTAAATTGGATAAATTATGTTGCCACATAAAATTAAAAATTCAGAAATGATTAATACACATAAGCACTGCCCTTAGGAAAACAGGTTTGCCTAAGTTTCACAAATTGCAGTCACACTTGGTTTGGTCTTGGTTCTCATCCAGCCGGACTCTCGATGCTTATCAAGTTGATTTAATCCAAGCCTGCCTATAGGCTGTAGCTGAGGCTGACAGTGGAACTGCCACTCCTCAGAAACATAATTGTCATACAGTGCTTTGTGTCATTTGCAGAACTGAATTACCTCGTAGGTAAGATTTTCTTTCCTTCTTCGCTGCTTGGTGAGAATAAGACAAAGGAGGGCAGGGGAGGGAAGGCTGCCTGGGAACACGCGTGGGAACTGCACTCTCAGCCCTGCTTGGCTTGAGCTGACTTTAGAACTGCACTTGCAGGTTTCATTTTGCAGTTTTTAGAGACTGTGCTTGAATTTCTTATCTGCTTGAACTCTCATAAATCTCGAGGGAAATCAAACCCCCAAGGTGTCATTTACTTGTACTTAAGCAGTTAAGAGGCAGATATGTTTAATGGCGGTTCCAGGAGGCGGGCTGGATGAGAACCAAGTGTGATTAAAATTTGTGCAACTTACGAAAACCTGTTCGTTTCCCCACTGCTGAAATGTTGAAGTGTGGCCAGTGGCTTCGAGATCCAGGTCCAAAGTTAACATTTTGTGTAAAGCCTCATCTAATTTTGTTTCTGACGCATTGTAAATATCAGAAAACCTTCACAAACACAGTTCCTGTGCTATGGTAGTTCCTGAGACGAGGCTAGAGTGGCATTTACTGGTGAACTAAAATAAGTCTGTGTAAAAAGGTGACTGACGCTTAGTCAACACATTCGGTATCAGGAATGGTTTTCAGAAGAAAAACCAATTAAGACTTTTGATTAAACATGAAATTTTGAATATTTGTGTTCATTTCTTCTTCCTACCTAAATTCACAGAAATGATAGTAAAGTAACATAGACCTAAACAATGGAAATAAGGGACAGCAGATCCTAAGACTAGAGCAGTGAGATAGAAATGTAGGAGAAAGGAGAACTTAAAGGCAATTAGCAAGGCTGCCTCGATGGATACCGAAGAAACTGTAGCTTATCATTCTCAAATACCAGACATTGTACAATGGACTGTCTGTAGACCGCTTTATCACAGTTTGCTTAACTCCACGAATGACCGCTTGGGTTCCTTGGCACTTTGGCTATTGTAAACCACATTTTTATATCAGTCTTACAGAAATATTTTTGTAATTTTTGTTTGTTTTAGGATCAATTCTTCAAGCTGAGGCAAAGTGATTGTTTTTTATAGATATTGGCCCAAGCTGTCAGATGGCTTTCAGATGTGTGGAATTTTCCATTACACTGCATCCTAACTGGCATTGCATTTGCCTTGATTTAATTAAGATGGTTGGTCTGGGGAAAGACATTGAGTGTGTTTACACTAAGTTTTAAGCTTAGCTGACTACCTAACCAGTGTCCACTTGAGAAAATGACTGTTCACTGGGAAATGAGAATGCCTACTATACAAGGATGAAGGTCTGGGTTCAAATCCCCAGCACCCACATAAAAGTCAGGTGTGACCAGAGTGCCTGTGCTCTGAGCACAGAGTACATAAGGGGATAGAGACAGGAGGCTCTCTGGAGCTTCTTGACTGGCGAGCCTAGCCAAAGAAAGAGCTTCATGCTCCTTGACAGACTTTCTCAAGGAAATAAGGCAAAAAGGCTATACGGGCAAGCATTAGGTGTCCCCTTCTGACTTCTTCATGCAAGTATATATACACCAAACACATACCACCAAACACTTTTTTTAAAAGATGACAACAGGTAATATGAAGCAAGATACTGACAGGCTTCATGTGGGAAGCACAATTGAGCTGAGTCTAAGGTAGGAAAGATTGACAGAGGACACTACGGCATCTCGGGAGGGATATGTGAGTCCTAATTCAATCAGGAGACAGAAGCCACACGTTGTGTTATTCACAAATGGTGAGTGTAACACAAAGATCCATTAAGCTCCGGTAGGAGAAAAGCCACAACATTACTATGTAAAAGGGACTCTAAAGCGATTACCCTAGACCTGGAGAAAACTATGTAAAGAAGGATAGACTTGAAGTTCAGAGCTCATTGGTGGTATGCTTGCAGCCCTAGTACGTGACAGAGAGGTGTGCTGGTTTGCACAGGCCAAAGCTAGTGTCCAGTCACTGTGAACCAAGACTGGGAGGAGGGTGCACAGAGGGAGGCGGGACACTGCTGCAGGTCTGAGGCCCAGAGATGTGGTATGTGTAGGGGTCTCCTCATACAGGTGAATTGAGTCCCATAGGTAAGTTCAGAGGAAATTAGAGCACACATTAAGTGTCAGTGGAATTGGAAATTGAAGAGATCTCCCTCTGCAGCAACCTGGAGCAGTGTTTTCCACTCTGGGCATCCTTTACCTTTTGAAACTTTATTGTGGGGCCTCGATGCTTAGCAGCATCCTTGCCCTCCAGTCACTCCATTCCAGGAGTTCTTCTTAGTTCCACCAGTGGAAAAGCTCCAGAGATTGCTATGGATCTTTTGCTGACAAAGTTTCCTCCAGTTGGAAAGCAGCCGCAGTTGGGGGATTTCACAGCTAACAGCACAGGGGGAGAAGCACACGCTGGCAGAGCCTGCAAGGAAGCCACCATTGAAACTCTCCAATCTGCTCCTCCAAGAGCTCACCTTGGCCTCCCCTCACAAAAGAAAAGCATTTTAGAAGCCTGGGTCGGAGCTGTGAATGCCAGGATGAGAGTGGGGCTAGACCTGGGGGGTGGGAGGCAGTCAGTTGGTCATTGACAGCGGAAGGGAAAGCATTCCCGAAGTAACTGAGGGACAGAATTGTGAGCAGAGTGAAGGGACAGAAGAGCTGTGGCACTATGGGAAGGACAGGTTAGATTGAGGGGCAGGTTGGTGTGGAGGGCCTAGAACAGTGATTCCCAGTCTTCCACAGGGGCAGCATATCAGATATTTACATTACGATTCACAACAGGAGCAAAATGACAGTTATGAAGTAGCATCGAGATAATGTTATGGTTGGGGTCCCCACAGCGTGAGGTCGCAGCATTAGGAAGGTTGAGAGCCACTAGGTTAGAAGATAGAGTTTTGAAATGTTAAGACAGTGCCCTGCTGTCTGCAAGCGAGACAGAGATGGCCTCAGGGATAGCCTTGTCTGGCCTCAGTGGGAGAGGATGCACCTAGCCTCGTGGAAACTTGATGGGCCAGGGGTGGGGGTGGGGGGATGACCAGCTCAGAGAAGAGGGAGAGGGAGGGAGTGGGAGGGGTGACCAGGAGGGGGGCAGTGCCCAGGATGTAAAGTGAATAAGTAAAAATAATAATTTTTAAAAAGACTCAGTGCCCGCAGATGGAACAAAGAAGGCACTGGAGGGATTACATAGAGTTCAGGATCACCAGTTTGTCTGTATGAAGTTATCTAGAGAATTATTTATGCCTGCTGCCTCATGTCCTAGGCATTGTCTGCCTACCTCTTTCATAATTCAGTGACGTAGTGTTTCCGTGACACAAAACAGTGTGCTTACAGAAGTTTTAAAGAAGAAGATGACTAGACTGAGCTCAGTGGCCTTCCATCCTGGGAGAGCTGAGCCTTTCACCAACCTTGGCCAGGTGGAGGTAAAGGGCCTGTGTCAGGTGAGGCACCGGGCCATCAGAGACCTGCAGACTAGGGAGGTGGATGTCATCCAAGGGAACTGTCACTCCCAACTGGAGACAGAGAGGGGAGCATGCTGATCTGGCTCTGATTTCTGCTCCTTTCTGACCATGTGACTGCCTGTTTTGTGGGAATCCCCTTATTTGTCTTTCAGTCCTTTAATGTAGATAGCCGAATAGTCCTGTATCTTTGACACATGCCCTGTGGCATTTTCTTCTACGTGGTTTTTTAAGCTTCCCCCCTTTTTATTCTCCAATACTGTCTTTGGCTCATGGTTTTCTGTTTTACTGCCTTTTGTGGGGATGGGAGGTTTGAGAAAGGGTCTCCTGTAATCCACACTAGCCTCAAACCGTATGTAGCTGAGGAAGCTAACCTTGAACTCATGTCTTCGAGTGCTGAGACTGCAGCTGTGCAGCACCACACCTGCCAGCTGCTGGCTCTGTACTTTGTTTCTCACCCTTTCCACCTTTTATTTAGAGATGGCCTCAGAAGTCGAGGAACAAATCCCTGTGCGTGAGGAGTTCTTTCTCTGTGGTGGAGTTGAAACCAAGATCATAAAATGTGGGCCCTGGACTAACCTCTTTGAGAAACAAGACGTCAGCAAGCCAAAACAGCTTATCTTCATCATTCCCGGTAAGTCGAAAAGTCACAGGTTCTCAAAACCTCTGGTTCCAGAGTGACTGCCGGTAAACTGGAGAATCACAAATAAAATTACCACTACGAATGATGGTCACGGTTACTACTCTGGGTGTGTGTTTTTAGTTTTCTTTACATTTGTATCTTCTATATTAGTTATTGTATAGAGAAACCTTGTCTTATGGTTGGTACCACATACATAGTTTTGTAATTTGCCTTGTAAATGTTTTTTTTTTTTTAATATTTACAGCTTTATAGAAGCTAAAGCTTTAAATAACTTCTTTCCACCTTTTTAAAGATGCTTATGCCCTTAGGTGGAGTTGTTGTTCTCGGATTTTCATCTGGGTTGTCTATGACTTTGCTCTGTCACGGTCAGAGATGTCTGGTTGGTTGCAAGCATGAAGCTTTGGCCTTGTGTTCTTCCTGTCACCGTGGCAAGACCCCTTTGAGCTGTATTTTACCTTATTTTCCATATTTATGTGGCTGTACAGCTATTTTCATCATCATGAAACTGATCAAATTGTCTTTTCCTCTAAGATTATACAGACAGCCCTGCCCTTTTGCATGCTTTTTTTTGCTGATAATCTTTTGAGCTGGAAGCCCTGTGTTCTCTTTGCTTTCGAGTTGGGTGGTTCCTTAAGTTCCATTCATGGGATCAGTAAGGCTGTTGTTGCCCTCCTGGTCTTCAGGGATGTTTCTACATAAAACAGATTGTTCTGCAGCTGAGTCTGTCTGTGTCCTCTGCCTCCTTGCAGTTAGCTCAGTGTATTTCCCTGTTCATAGAATGCCTTCACATCTAGGCCTCGTCCTTGCTCGCTATTTTCTTATCCAAGGTACTTTTTTCAGTTTCTTCGTTTGCCTTCATAGTGTTATCTTATTGAGAGAAGAAAGAAACCTCATTAAACTGATCTTTAAAATTAGCTTTGTTCTGACAGATCCTCAGAAACACTTATGCTATATGCTCCTGGCATTAGTTCACACGTCCTTTTATTCTTGTGGTATATTGGGGTGGGCGGGGTCAGTACATGCTGCTAACGTGGAGGTTGGAAGACAACATGGAAGAATCAGTTCTTTCCTTTCACCACATGGGTCCCAGGACTCAAACGCAAGGTTTAAGTCAAACACTATCTTTTAAAACATGATAGTTTTATTAGTTCTTTGAGAATTTTATATAATGTGTTTTGATCATATTCTCCTCCCAGATCTCTCTCACCTCCCCATCCACTCCTAACTTCTTTCCCTCCCTTAATATCTAAGTCCAGTTTGTGCTGACCAGCGTGTGCTAGGTATTGGTCAACATTTCTCATTACTCTGTGTCAGGTTAGATCCCTTTCCTAGAGCTCACACTGCACTCTTGATATTCTCTCACTGTTGGTGAAGTGCTTCGGTTATTTCCTGAGACGTGCAGAGGAGCAATCTTGCAAATAGTGCAGCCTATCCAAGAGTTGTGTAAGGTTGGGGGTGTGGCATGGTGGTCTGAGTGTGTGTAACGTATGGAAGGAGAAAAAGACACTGTCTTGGACTCAGCATCTCTCTTTTTTTAAGATTTATTTATTATTATATGTAAGTTCACTATAGCTGTCTTCAGACACACCAGAAGAGGGCATCAGATTTCAAATTATGGATGGTTGTGAGCCACCATTCGGTTGCTGAGATTTGAACTCGGGACCTTTGGAAGAGCAGTCAGTGATCATAACTGCTGAGCCATCTCTCCAGCCCAAGATTCTTTTTGAAACTCGGTCTCATAGCATGTGATAAAATAAAAAATAGATGTACTCTACCAGCAGGGAGAGCTTGAAGTTATCAGCATATTGGGTGCTGCTCCATGTAGCAGAGGTTTGATGAAGATGGGGTACAGAAAATAATAGACTCACGATCATGGACTGGAAGCACAGTATCTTCCTGAAACTGGGAGGAGGGAAATTTGGCAACTGAAATGGACAAAATATGAAAGGATTTAAGAGGAAACTGAAATCATCCCTGCCCACCACATGGCTGTCTCCCATTAAGGGTTGAAGTTTCTTTCTGAGAGTGACTCTAGTGGAGAGTGGGGACAGTAGAATAGCCTATATACTGAATGAAAGGAATTAAATTAAAAAAATAAAAGTATATAAATTTTTCATCAGCTTCACAATGAAATGGCAGACATATTGGGAGTACAGCGTGAAAGGGCCCAAGATTCATGGGGAGTCCTCAGAGTTAGGGGTGCTTAGGCTGTTAGCCACTTCCAGCTAATGAAAGGACCTACGCTTCTAGTTCTTACAAGTAGTGCCTGCATGGGAATCAGCGCCTGAGGACACAGGTCCCTTTGCCCTGCCATTGACTTCTGATGCAGAAACGCTGGGGGTGTCACAGTCATGCGTAAAAGAGGAATTTGCTGCTTAAACTTAATGCAAATAAGTCCTTTTGGATTTGATAACTGTGATGAATTATGGGGCAGAGGTAGTGACTCAGCCCAGCTGGATTTCGCAATCACTTAACATGGGCATGACAAGAGGAGTGTCACTTAGGTATCCCGCTTCTCAGGGCATACATGAGTGGCTGAGAAGGGTTAGGATGGCATTGGCAAGTAAGTCCTAAGGTCTGTGAAGTAGCTGAGTGAGGTGCTGCCCACTGAATGCCCCACCTAGGGACTCGCTTCACTTACTGTCTCTTCTGTGTAGTCTGCAAAGACCAAAACAATCGCCTCTGCCACTGAGGTGTGTGAGGTGTTACAGAGTAGTGAGAGCTCTACTGAAAAGGTTCAAGGGGCAGAGAGCCCACAGGGAAGCTATGCTTCCTGTGTGCCGAGGAAGTAGAGGAAGCTGTTGCCAGGTGCACTGCAGATGGAGGGAAGTGGGACACATTCCTGGTCCCATGGTCTCTTTCCTCTGTGGCCTCAGTCATTTCTGTGAGATTCCAGAGACGCCTAGGCTTGTTGTGCTCCTTAGTTGGTGGCATTCCATTACCCTGTCTTTGGGAGCTCATCTACATGAACTGTCATGAAAGTTGGGGTGCGTGTTTACAGGGGAAGGCATCTGGAGTTCTGTGGCCTCTCCAGGTGTGCTATCTTCAGCAGCCTCCTTGTGTTGCACTGTGTGTTGCTCTCTAAACGCTGTCCATCCGTGGTTGTATAGAACCTTCATTTTCAGAAGGTTGCTAAGAACAAGGGTAAAGAGGTCAGACCTGCCCAGTCCTCCGAGATAGGCGCAGTGAAATATGAAGATGGTGGTAAGTGGACCCCAGCACCACACCAGCTGAGAGGAGAGAACCTTCCCTACACAGAGGTAGATAAATTTGGTGGAGAAATGGTCAGCGTGGTGGCACATGACTATGATCCCAGCACTTGACAGGCTGAGCCAAGAGGATTGCTTGGAGTTCGAGGACAGCCCTGGATTCATGGTAAATACCAGGCCAGGATGTTCTAGAGTGTGAGAAACCCTGACTTAAAGGTGAAAGAGAGGGTAAATACAAAGCCAAGTAGACATTAATGGAAAGAGACTAGTGTCACTATGTGTAAAGACTGTATATCGAGGGTAGGCATTCTGATTCAGTGTTTCATGGTCAGTATGTTTAAAATTGTACCTATATTATTACTAAATACACTCCTGACAAACTGTAAGTTCCAATTTTACTCCAAGATGAGTATGTGACTCATTCAGCTTATAAACATGATAAGTAAAATCTATTTGTAATGTTAAATGAATCCTGTCATCTACAGTCACCTCTGTTTAGTCATAATGTACATAATGTACTTTTTAAAACATCTTAATGGATCCAATTTGCTAGCCTTTAGATTCGAATTTTTCATGTGTATTCATTGGAATACTGACTTGTAGTTCTGTTTTTCTAGAAGTCACATCTGCTTTTGGTATGAGGGTGATATACACCTCACATAACGAGTTGATAACTATTTCTTCCTTGTGTGTTATCTTGAAGAATACCTATAAACTTGATAGTATTTTTCCCTTTCAAATATTTGACAGCATTTAAAGGTGAAGCCGTGTAGGTCTGGATTTGTTCATGAGATCTTTAATCTTTAAGCTTGACTTTCTTTAGTTCTTAGTGGGACCATTGAGATTATTGAAGTCTTCTTGAATAAGCTGTGGTGTTTTGTATCTTTATAGGAAGTTACCTATTTTATGTGTTATGTATATTACCAAAATCATAATGTTTTCTAATTATTCTTATAATAAAAAAATGATTGAAACCTAATCATGCCTTAACTCTTAACCACCCCTGTGTTTCTTCGACTAAAAGGCAGATTTCTTACTGTAGTCTCAAGATGCTGACTAGGTTGTCTCCCCCTCCACGCTGTGCAGCCAGGCTTTGGAATCCATGTGTGTTCCTTGGTAATGATGGTATTGACTGTAATAGGAAGAGCCAAGGTCTGGGGGACTTGTGTTGCTTTAGTAACTATGCTCTTTATTTCTTCACTGCCTTTGTCTTACCGTCTGGGCCTCAGAAAAGTCACTTCCTCAGACCTTGGGTTTGTTGTTTTTTAAGTCATACTAATACCTATCACAATATCCTATCTATACTAATACCTATCACAACATCCTATCTATACTAATACCTATCGCAACATCCTATCTATACTAATACCTATCGCAATATACGAATACCTATCAAAACACTTGTTTTGTTTGTAAGAGTTATGACACTCGTGTATCAGCTCACCCACTTAGTTATGTGTGTATATTCCCTCATACTGTATAAACCCCATGGAGCTCCTTGTATGCCTGTGTATGGCACAGTGACTTCCAAACAGCAAGTTCCCAATGCAAATGTAATGGTTAAAGTAATATGGAAGCTATACAGTGGGAATAGAGAAACTGAGCATATTGTAGTTGACATTTTACTTGATGATAATAAAATAGTATATTAAAGTAAGAAGAATTAATTAGGATCCTATAATCAATAAGAGGATGGGCTTGAATCTACGCTGCCATAAAGGCCGTTCTATAGTGTGCCATTACCTTGTGCTCAAAGTGTTTTTGCATAACCTGTCTTTAGAACTGTTGAATCTAAATCATTGCTTGTAATAATTCTAACAGCTTCTGTTTACTGATGGCTAGTTTCTATTGCTGTGATAAAACACTATGACCAGAAACAAATTGGGGAGGAAAGGGTTTATTTTATCTTATAGCTTTACCTTCCATCATTCAAGGAAATTAGGGCAGGAACTCAAAGCGGAAACTGATGCAGGGGCCATGGAGGAGAGCTGCTTACTGTCTTGCCTCCCTTTGCTTGATCAGCATGCTTTCTTATAGCACCCAGCCCAGGGATGCTACCACCCACAGTGAGCTGGTTACTCCCACATCAATCATCAATCAAGAACATTGCAGCCCAGGCTTGCCCACAGGCCAGTCTGATGGGAGTATTTTCTCAGCTGCAATTCCCTCTTCCCAGATGTCTTTACCTTGTCTCAAACATTGCACAACCTGTTTGTTCTCACTGCCCCATCAAATGAAGACTGAGTGAGTTAGAACGTGTAAACACTAACTTCAGGTACAATCTTCCTGTGCTCAGAGGGTTAGCAAGTGACGCCTCTAGCATATGTTGACTACGTGGCATAAAAATGTGATTTGAGGATAGAACACGCTCCTGGTAGGCCACAGTCAGTAAATTCTTTGTAAAGTAATATGTAAGCTAGGCAGCGGTGGTTCATGCCTTTAGTCCCAGCACTGGGGAAGCAGAGGCCAACAGATCTCTGTGAGTTCAAGGTCAGCCTGATCTACAGAGAGAGTTCCAGGACAATCATAGCTACACAGAAACCCTGTCTCGAAAAAACTAAGGAGGAGAAGAAAGAGGAGGAGGAGGAGGAGAAGAAATAATTAAATATAATTTCAATCAGAATCCCAAAAAGAATTTTTTAAGTGGAACTAAAGTTTGAGACCAGCCTAGAAAGTTTTAAATAAAGAGAAAGGATTTGCCCTGCCAGTTACTAAAATATGAGCATGTACACCTGTATGGTGTGTGTGTGTGTGTGTGTGTGTGTGTGTGTGTGTGTGTGTGTGTGTGTATGTATGTGTAAAGGTGTATAAGATGGAATGTTTTAGCAAAGGACTAAATGACAAAGTAAATAAATTGAATTATTTGATTCCAACACAAAAAGTTCCTGCAGAGGTTCAGTGTTGGATCAGAAGATGCTCCAGATTGGGAGGGGGGGGGGTGCGGACTTAACTTAATAATGATCTGAAATGCCATAGGTCTGATCTTGAAATGCCATAAAGACAGGATTAGTGGTTTGGGGCTTCAGCCAGGTGACAGTGGGAAGCCACATAAGGGTGACTTAACAGGATATTTCTGTGCTCTGATTTGTGGCTTGAAGATCTTTCTTGTGATACCTCAGTATAAATGTGAATGTTACTAGATTTGTAGAGAATGGTGTGAGAAAACTCTGAGCCACATTTTCTGGCCTGTACATCACCTTGCATAGGTCTACTGCTCTTTCAAATCCTGAGTCTTTCTTTCCCTAGGTAACCCAGGCTATTCCGCATTCTACGTGCCATTTGCAAAGGCCTTGTACACTTTGATGAAGAGCCGCTTCCCGGTATGGATAATCTCTCATGCTGGGTTTTCGGTGACTCCCAAAGACAAGAAGGTTCTTGCAGCACCACAGGGTATGTCCTTGTTAACAGCTTGTTAGCATTCACAGTTCACAAGCAAAAGCCTCTGCTGTGTCTTGAGACCCAGGGCCACATTTTTATAAGTTTGAGAAGGGAGAGCCGGTGCCGGTGCCGTGGTGGTATGCTAGATG